>NC_084615.1:38990718-39120718 GCF_033978795.1 Nerophis ophidion | reverse complement strand
AGAGCGCACGCAGGGATGTAAATTTGGATGAGGTCCGAGATATATTGAGGTGCCAGTCCATGTAAAGATTTAAAATAAACAGCAATGTTTTAAATTCAATTCTAAAATGAACAGGGAGCCAGTGCAAACTCTGAAGAATTGGGGTTATATGCTGGCGTTTCCTGGCCCCTGTTAAAAGTCGTGCTGGCGCGTTCTGGACTAACTGCAACCGGGAGAGAGCTTTTTGGCTAATGCCAGCATAAAGTGCATTGCAGTAGTCCAGGCGACTTGAAATAAAAGCATGCACGACTTGTTCAAAAAGGTTAAAAGATAAAAACGGTTTAACCTTTGCTAAAAGACGAAGGTGATAAAAACACGATTTTAAAACGCCATTGACTTGTTTATCTAGTTTAAAATCGCTGTCTATAGTGACGCCAAGGCTGGTGACTTTGGGACGCACATAATTTTGCAATGGTCCCAAGTCAGTAAGGGCCGGACCAAAAGCTAAAATTTCCGTTTTTCCCTCATTCATTATTAAAAAATTCTGGGCTAACCAAGCCTTGACGTCACATAGACAGTTAAGAAGGGGTGTAAGGGGGCCGTGGCTTTTTGAAATCGGCATATGAATTTGGCAGTCATCTGCATAAAAGTGATAAAACACTCCATGTTTCTTAAAAATATCTCCAAGAGGGAGGAGATAAAGAACGAACAGGATGGGGCCTAAAATAGATCCTTGGGGGACACCACAGTAAAGCGGGGCAGAAGAGGAGGTGGCGTCCCCCAGTCTGACAGAGAAGGACCTCTCAGACAGGTAAGATCCGAACCACTCTAACGCAGTCCCCCTGACACCCACACAGTCTCTCAGGCGGTCTAAAAGAATTGTGTGGTCGACTGTGTCAAAGGCAGCTGTAAGATCTAAAAGCACTAAAATGGCAGAGCTGCCAGAATCAGACATTAAAAGCAAGTCATTAAAAACCTTTAAAAGTGCAGATTCAGTACTATGCAAAGCTTTGTATCCAGACTGAAATGGATCTAAAGTGCTATTTTCATCTAAAAAAAAGGCTGCAGTTGCCAGAACACATTTCTCCAAAATCTTTGACACAAAAGGTAATTTGGAAATGGGCCGATAATTTGACAAACTTGTCGGATCAAGACCTGTTTTTTTAATCAAAGGCTCAACAACAGCTCTTTTACAAAAGGAGGGGACACAGCCAGAAATCAAGCTGCTGTTGATAATGTTCCTAACAGACGAATCAATAGTGTCCCAGATTTCTTTAAAAAAGCGAGGGGGGACTGGGTCTGTGGAACATGATGAGGGTTTTAGCTTGCCGACTATTCCTGTAAATTCAGGCATGGACACAGGCTCAAAGTGACAGAACACAGTCGAGCACTGAGTGGCCACATTTAAACTTAATGGAAAACGAGAAAGATTTGCCCGAATAGAAGCAACCTTATCATTAAAAAAGGAGAGAAATTTTTAACAAGTTTCACTTGTCATCTCCAGTGAAGTGGCTGGATTCGGTTTAAGAACATTACTAATAGTATTAAAAAGAACACGTGGCTTACTGATGCTATTTAAAATTAAGTCTGACAAATATTTTGTTTTCTCAGCTTTAACCACACTTTGATAATTTCGACAGTTTTCTTTTAAAATTTGATAGGAGACTTATTTTGTTAGCGCAGGCGCGATGGAGCGGCGCTTTTATTGTGAAGACAGGAACTGTGCGATCAGTCTTTAGGCTTTCGACGGGAAGTACGGTTGAAATAAAAAGTGTCTTTTTTCCTTTGCACTTTTGATTGATTGATTGAAAGTTTT
Organism: Nerophis ophidion; assembly: GCF_033978795.1. Classification (NCBI taxonomy): domain Eukaryota; kingdom Metazoa; phylum Chordata; class Actinopteri; order Syngnathiformes; family Syngnathidae; genus Nerophis; species Nerophis ophidion. The sequence continues at coordinate 39,118,923 of NC_084615.1, read as the reverse complement.
ATTACTACATTGCACAGTACAGTACATATTTCATACAATTGACCACTAAATGCTAACACCCGAAAAAGTTGTTCAACTTGCAGGTTTTCCGTGTGACGGTCATGTGACCGCCTGGCTCTGTTTGATTGGTCCAGCGTCACCCGTGACTGCATGTGATTGGTGAAACGCAGGCATGCGTAGATCCTACGTTGAAAAACCAAAACAAACATTAATAGATCGATAAAAAAAAAGTAGCGAGCAGCGAGCTGAATGTGGATAAATGGAGCGGAGTAAAAGTAGGGTTTCTTCTCTATAAATATACTCAAGTAAAAGTAAAAGTATGTTGCATAAAAACTAGTCTTAGAAGTACAATTTATCCCAAAAGTTACTCAAGTAGATGTAACGGAGTACATGTAGCACGTTACTACCCACCTCTGGTTATAAAAGGAGGACATCTCAGCCAAAGATGCTTTGAATATTCAACCTTTTCTCCACAGAGTTGATAGACGCCAGAGTCTTACTTCCCTGAGTTGCAGTCATTCAAACTGATAAACATTTTTTTTTTGTGCAAATTATCATTAACTTTAGAATTTAATGCCAGCAACAGGTGACAACAAAGTTGAGATAGGTGACAAGAAATACTGATAAAGTTGAGGAAAGCTCATCAAACACTTATTTGGAACATCCCACAGGTGTGCTGGCTAATTGGGAACAGGTGGGTGCCATGATTGGGTATAAAAACAGCTTCCCAAAAAATGCCCAGTCTTTCACAAGAAAGGATGGGACGAGGTACACCCCTCTGTCCACAACTGCGTGAGCAAATAGTCAAACAGTTTAAGAACAACATTTCTCAAAGTTTCTCAAATTTAGGGATTTCAACATCTACGAATGACCGTGACCTTTGATCCCTCAGTTGGCACTGTATCAAAAACCGACATCAATCTCTAAAACAGGGGTGCCCACACTTTTTCTGCAGGCGAGCTACTTTTCAATTGACCAATTCGAGGGGATCTACCTCATTTATATATATCATTTATATTTATTTATTTATGAAAGAGACATTTTTGTAAACAAGTTAAATGTGTTTAATGATAATACAAGCATGTGTAACACATATAGATGTCTTTCTTTCACAAAGACAAGAATATAAGTAGGTGTATTACCTGATTCTGATGACTTTCATTGATTGGAATCAGACAGTAATGATGATAACGCCCACATTTTCAAATGGAGGAGAAAAAAAGTTGTCCTTTCTGTACAATACCACATATAAGTGGTTGGTTTTTGGCATCTAATTCATCCAGCTTCCATACACTTTACAAGAAAAACATTGGCGGCAAATTCCGTAGCTTGCTTGATTGACATTCACGGCACCCGAGGGTCTTGTGAGATGACGCTGGCTGCTGCCAGTTCATTATTATGAAAAAATGACAGAGAGGAAGGCGAGAAACACTTTTTATTTCAACAGACTTTCGCGCCGTCCCTTCCGTCAAAACTGTAAAGGCCGACTCCAAATTTCCTATATTCACAATAAAAGCCCTGCTTCATGCTGCCTGCGCTAACAAAATAAGAGTCTCGGAAAGCTGGCATGCACAAGTGATGTGCACGCCAGCTTTCTGAGGGATCGCTTGTGCACGCCAGTTTTCCGAGACTCTGTATTTAGTTAGCGCAGGCAGCATGAAGCAGGGCTTTTATTGTGAAGATAGGAAATGTACAGTCGGCCTTTAGAGTTTTGACGGAAGGTATGGCGCGAGAGTCTGTTGAAATAAAAAGTGTTTCTCGCCTTCCTCTCGGTCATATTTTCATAATAATGATCTTGCAGCAGCCAGCGTCATCTCACAAGACCCTCCGGTACCGTGAATGTCATTTAAGTGACGTCTTGGTGAAGATTGATGATCACTAATTTTTAGGTCTATTTTTTTTTAAAAGCCTGGCTGGAGATCGACTGACACACCCCCCGCGGTCGACTGGTAGCTCGCGATCGACGTAATGGGCACCCCTGCTCTAAAATATATCACTAAGTGGGCTCAGAAACACTTCGGAAAACCACTGTCACTAAATACAGTCTGTCGCTACATCTGTAAGTGCAAGTTAAAGCTCTACTATGCAAAGCAAAACCCATTTATCAACAACATCCAGAAATGCCGCTGGCTTCTCTGGGCCCGTGACGCAGAGTGGAAAAGTGTTCTGTGGTCTGACGAGTCCACATGTCAAATTTTTGGGGGAAATATTAGACATTGTGTCATCCGGACCAAAGGGGAAGCGAACCATCCAGACTGTTATCAACGCAAAGTTCAAAAGCCACATCTGTGAAGGCACCATTAATGCTGAAAGGTACGTACAGGTTTTGGAACGACATATGCTGCCATCTAAGTGCCGTCTTTTTCATGGATGCCCCTGCTTATTTCAGCAAGACAATGCCAACCACATTCAGCACGTGTTACAACAGCGTGGCTTTGTAAAAAAAAAGTGCGGGTACTTTCTTGGCCCGCCTGCAGTCCACGTCTGTCTCCCATCGGAAATGTGTGGCACATTATGAAGCGGAAAATACGACAGTGGAGACCCCGGACTGTTGAATGACTGAAGCTCAACATAAAACAAGAATGGGAAAGAATTCCACTTTCAAAGCTTCAACAATTAGTTTCCTCAGTTCCCAAACATTTGAGTGTTGTTTAAAGAAAAGGTGATGTAACACAATGGTGAACATGCCCTTTCCCAACTACTTTGGCACGTATTGCAGCCATGAAATTCTAAGTAATTATTATAAGCAAAAAAAAAAAAAAAAAAAGTTTATGAGTTTGTACATCAAATATCTTGTCTTTGTAGTGCATTCAATTGAATATGGGTTGAAAACGATTTGCAAATAATTGTATTCCGTTTATATTTACATCTAACACAATTTCCCAACTTCTATGGAAACAGTGTTTGTAAAAGGATCCGGGTCCACCTCGGCAGATTGGAAAAATGGCACCCCAATTTTGCCTCCTCATCTGCCATCTCGTTATTCTAAAGATTTTAATTGCCCAGACAATTTGCAGTGTCTTCTTAGAAGCGATTTGATTGGCTGAGTTTTGGAGCTGGACTTTAATTGCATTTTGCTGTTTTGGGTTACCAATGACTTCAACGAGTGATTTGCAATCACAGGCGATGGTCGCTGAGATCCAATTGTCTCTACCCTTAAGCCAGGTTAAAGCAGCTTCAAGTGCTGCTTTCTCTGCTTAGAAGGAACTGCTATGAACACCTGGTCGGTGCGTGCCATATCTGAAAGACTTCTTGTCCCCGGAGTATCACCATACTGGCTTGTTCAAAAGTGGCGCGACCATCTGTAGATCCATTGGTGTACATTGGCCTTGTTGATCGCATTGTATACCGATTACCAGTATTTTTTGGTACCGGTTCCTAATTCCGTCGGTCCATCAAGACCGTGAAGATTCTGGACTAACAACACTCCTATCTGTATTTTTTGTTTTAGCTGACCAACATTATTATGACACACTGTCATATTCAGTTCAGCTGTCACTGATATTCATTAAAATCAGCTTTGGATAATGACAAATAAGGGAGCATCACCACACAAAGGTTTGTGACACAAGTATATTTTCTCCTCAAAAGTTCCTCAAAATCACGCTCACTGTGTCAGTTTGAAGTGAACGCACCTTACATTGAGGTAATATAATAATCCATAAAGTTGTTTTGACGCAAGATAGCATCGGCTGTGACTGACAGGTCTCCGGTTGCAGTCTGACGTCACGCCATTGCGCCGTGTTTGTGTGCAAATCACATCTTGCTTAAATGTGTTAGAGTTCTTTCTTACTTGACTACAAACTGGGGGATTGAGTCTTGTTATTTATATAATACACACTATAGGAAAAATTCATTGATTGATTGAGACATTTATTCATAGATTGTATAGTACAGTACATATTCCGTACAATTGACTACCAAATGGTAAAACCCGAATACGTTTTTCAACTTGTTTAAGTCGGTCGGGGTCCACGTTAATCAATTCATGGTATGAATATATACTATCAGCATAATACAGCCATCATGAAAGTTAGTCATCATCAGAGTATATACATTGAATTATTTACATTATTTACAATCCAGGGGTGGGATGTGGAGGGGTTGGGGGGGGGGGGGGGTTGGTTGATATCAGCACTTCATCATCAACAATAATATCATCTGAGAAATGGACATTGAAACAGTGTAGGTCCGACTTGGTAGGATATGTACAGCGAGCAGTGAACATAGTGAGTTCAGAAAGCATAAAAACAAGTATATACATTTGATTATTTACAATCCGGGGAGGTGGGATGTGGTGGGGGGAGGGTGCTAGTCTAGGGTTGTAGTTGCCTGGAGGCGTTCTTTTAGTTTGGTTTTGAAAGAGGCTAGAGAGACGCTTTCTTTTACACCTGTTGGGAGTGCATTCCTTATTGATGTGGCATGGAAGGAGAATGAGTTAAGACCTTTGTTAGATCGAAACACTACTTTTAATTAGTTACATTGAGTCTCATTCCGATCGTTACATTAATTTATATCACAATTATTTATAATTATCGAATACAGCTCGCAAAGACAAATTCTGCTTTTTGCAGATGATGTGGTCCTGATGGCTTCATCTGGCCAAGATCTTCAGCTCTCACTTGATCGGTTCGCAGCCGAGTGTGAAGCGACCGGGATGAGAATCAGCACCTCCAAGTCCTAGTCCAAGCTTCTCGCCCGGAAAAGGGTGGATTGCCATCTCCGGGTTGGGGAGAAGATCTTGCCCCAAGTGGAGGAGTTCAAGTACCTCGGAGTCTTGTTCACGGGTGAGAGAAAAGTGGATCGTGAGGTCGACAGGCGGATCGGTGGTGAAGAAGGAGCTGAGCCGGAAGGCAAAGCTCTCAATTTACCGGTCGATCTACGTTCCTATCCTCACCTATGGTCATGAGCTTTGGGTTATGACCGAAAGGATAAGATCACGGGTACAAGCGGCCAAAATGACTTTCCTCCGCCGGGTGGCGGGGCTCTTCCTTAGAGATAGGGTGAGAAGATCTGCCATCTGGGAGGAACTCAAAGTAAAGCCGCTGCTCCTCCACATCTATAGAAGCCAGATCAGGTGGTTCAGGCATCTGGTCAGGATGCCACCCGGGCGCCTCTCTAGGGAGGTGTTTGGGCACGTCCGACCGGTAGGAGGCCACGGGGAAGACCCAGGACACGTTGGGAAGACCATGTTTCCCGACTGGCCTGGGAACGCCTCGGGATCCCCCGGGAGGAGCTGAACGAAGTGGCTGGGGAGAGGGAAGTGTGGGCTTCCCTGCTTAGGCTGCTGCCCCCGCGACCTGACCTCGGATAAGCGGAGGAATATGGATGGATGGAATACAAATTCTTATGTCAGCAACCCTGCTTCCGGCAAGCACTGTCACATGACTCTGTTTGGCCTATCCAACGTTAGCAGAAGTGACGTTTTAATTCCATTTCATCAATCAACGTACAGCTAGAGGAAGCTGAAATAGGTCAGTATTTTTAAAATATGATGAAATATAAACCTATTTACTGGTTTAATAAGTGTTGATAAATTCCCCAAAAAGACCCTTTCACATTGTGATATGACACAAGCACATCTCGGCTGTTTGAGAGAACTGCTGAACAGAAACTGAACAGTTGACAAAAAAGTGATTTATTTACATGTTTCTGATGATCCTAATAACCATAAGTGTCAAACACATTAAAACGTCAGCAACAACATTAAAAGCAGTGGAAAGTTGTACTTATCTGTTAAATCTGTAGCTTTAAAGTTACTAGTGTTGGCTTTTTAGCACATAGCATTTTCTTCTAATGTATTAACATCTAGCAGAGCTAAACAAACTGAAATGACCACAATCGCCTCCTAGTGTACGAGAGGCACACTGCGTATGGCCAGAAGTCACATTAGAGATAAGACCATGGAAACTAGAATTTCACATGTAGGTGTGGAAATGGAAGAAACTGAATTGTTTGACAAATCAGACTAATTTAGTACATACAAAAGTACTTACCATAAAAAGTGACAAGGCAGCAAAAAAATATTTAACGATTACTTTTACATTAATATCTCATCGTGTATCGATAGGAATATCGGCAAGGGTATCGTATCGACAACATCTTAATGATATAAAGTCCAGGCCGAACGTTTCTCATTTCAATGTGTTTTCTTTATTTTCATGGCTATTTACCTTCTAGATTGTCACTGAAGTCAAAACTATGACACTGTGAAGTGAAAACCATTTCAGGTGACTACCTCTTGAAGATCAATGAGAGAAGGCCAAGAGTGTGCAAAAAGGTAATTGGAGCAGAGGTTGGATACTTTGAAGAAACTAGAATATAAAACATGTTTTCAGTTATTTCACCTTTTTTTGTGAAGTACATGCCTTCAGTGAAAATCTACAATGTAAAAAGTCATGAAAATAAAGAAAAACTATGAATGAGAAGGTGTGTCTAAACCTTTAGCCTGTACTGTACATTCCTGGGCCCGATTCCAATATTTTAGTACCAGTACCAATGTTGCGTTTGGGTCACATGTTTGCGGTAGTCGTCTCCCCAAGATGCAGAAAGACATCAGAAAGCTAAGAGGATTTAGGGGATGGCGTGGTACGTTTGGGAGAGCGGCTGTGCCAGCAACCTGAGGGTTCCTGGTTCGATCTCCACTTTCTACCAACCTCGTCACATCCGTTGTGTCCTTGAGCAAGAAACTTCCCCCTTGCTCCTTATGGGTCGTGATTAGGGCCTTGCATGGCAGCTCCCGCCATCAGTGTGTGACTGTGTGTGTGAATGGGTGAATGTGGAAATAGTTTCAAAATGCTTTGAGTACCTTGAAGGTAGAAAAGCTCTATACAAATATAACCCATTTACCATGATTTATTCTCCATATGCAAAACCCAAACTTAGCTTAGTAACAAACATAGAACAAAAGGAACAGGACTCAACTAGTAGTTTAGGTCGACAACCAACATACTCGCCGCGTGTATCGGACAAGACTGCCAGGCTGAGTGGATTGCGAGGCAGGTAAAAATAGCCCTCTGATTTGTGATCAGGAGCAGATGAGGGTCCTGAACACTAACCAGAAGCAGGTGCAAAAAAAAACTAATAATAGAAACCAAGAGAGTATTGGAACAGAAATTAACATAAATAATAACAAAAAAATAATATGACCTGACATGACAAGCCATAACAGCCACCCATCTTGCCAAGGGACAGATTCCAGAGGTCCCAAAGAAATAGATGAGTCCATGGCCACAGGAGTGTCGAGGGAGAAGTTGGCGATGGGTCGCTAGGTCAAGTGTCCCAAAAGCCACCGGGAACGAGTCTGGTGGCAGCGGCGAGTTGAACAACCCTGCAGCAGAAGAGAAGGGGGAGTGGGATTAACTCCTCAGCACCTATTTTGGTCCACGCTCAAGTCCTAGGAATCGCTGCTGATGTTGCGAGAGACACCCATGGACTGGCTATGTTCGTGCCCGACGAATGTTTTTGCTTGTCCAGGCACAGGAAGTCACCATGGAGCAGGAGCCTTGAGTGAGCGTGGAGCGGTCTTGGAAGCCGGATTTGAGCCTTGGGGAGATTGGGGAAGTGGACGGAGCTTGTTCTTTTGGGGGCGGAGCTTGAGGGTGAATGTTAGGCGGCAGCTGGTTTGCTGCATTAGATGTTAATAATGTCCTGATAGTCAGCCAGTGTTACCATTGTGTCTGTTGGAGGTGGCTGACTCATGGGATCAGGAAAACATGAATATCGGTGTGTACAGGCGAGCAAGCAAGAGTTCCTGCGCAGCGTGACGTCAACGGAGTGCACCTGCAGTCATCGCGCTGCGACAGGTTGGCGTCCTGGCTAATGGCCTAAGAATTTAACTTCTTGGTGAAATGAGTGATGGGATTACCAAACTGCAGCGGCCAGGAAGGAAAGGCTGTTTGCACCTTGTTACAATCTGGAGGAATCAATGGGGATGAGTGGGTTGTCCGGGCCCCACTTCAGACTCTCCAGAACCTCTTGGGAATACCGACAGCTTTCCGCCTCCAAAGCTTTCAACACTCGCCCAGTCCATTTGTCGCATACCTCCATGTTATGTTGTTGTGTATGATATACAATAGGGGTAGGGAAACTATGGCTCTTGAGCCAGATGTGGCGCTTGATGACTGCATCTGGCTCTTCAGATAAATCTTAGCTAACATTGCTTAACACGATAAGTAATGAATAATTCAACTGGTAATTACAGTGTTAAAAATAACATTCAAATTATAAATTGTTCTCATGCATTTCATTCCAACCATCCGTTTTCTATCGCACCTGTTCAAGATGTCGCATAAATGGCAAGAAATATTATACTTATTATTGGTTAACTTTAGTATAACAATGTTATTAAAAATAATAAGAGACTTATTATACTCTAAAAATGTTGGTCTTACTTAAAATGACACGCATTTAGTTGTATTCAGTGATAAAAAAATATTATATGGCTTTCACGGAAATACATTTTGAAATATTTGGCTTTCATGGCTCTCTCAGCCAAAAAGGTTCCCGAGCCCCGATATACAAACCCCGTTTCCATATGAGTTGAGAAATTGTGTTAGATGTAAATATAAACGGAATACAATGATTTGCAAATCCTTTTCATCCCATATTCAGTTAAATGCACTTCAAAGACAAGGTATTTGATGTTCAAACACATATTTTTTTATTTGCAAATAATAATTAACCTAGAATTTCATGGCTGCAACATGTGCCAAAGTAGTTGGGAAAGGGCAAGTTGACCATTGTGTTGCATCACTTTTTCTTTTAACAACACTTAAACTTTTGGGAACTGAAGAAACTAATTTTTGAAGCTTTGGAAAGTGGAGTTCTTTCTCATTCTTGTTTTATGTAGAGCTTTAGTCGTTCAACAGTCCAGGGTCTCCGCTGTCGTATTTTGCGCTTCATAATGCGCCACACATTTTGGATTGGAGACATGTCTGGACTGTGGCGGGCCAGGAAGGTACCCGCAATCTTTTACTACGAAACCACGCTGTTGTAACATGTGGCTTGGCATTGTCTTGCTGAAATAAGCAGGGACGTCCATGATAACGTTGCTTGGATGACAACATATGATTTTCCCAAAACCTGTATGGACCATTCAGCATTAATGGTGCCTTCACAGTGTGATGTTTTTATTTCCCTTCCTTCTTTTTCGTTGTGATTTGTTTCCTCCGCTCGTTAGCCTCCAGGGAGGGGCGGACACTAGACACACCTGCAACCATGTGGTGATATCCTTTCCACACTGATGTCGGTTTTTGATGCAGTACCGCCTGAGGGATCAAAGGTCCGTATAATCATCGCTTACTTGCAGTGATTTCTCCAGATTCTCTGAACCTTTTGACGATTTTACGGACCGTAGATGGTAAAATCCCCAAATTCCTTGCAATAGCTCGTTGAGAAATATTGTTCTAAAACTGTTCGACAATTTGGTTACAAATTGGTGACCCTCGCCCCATCCCTGTTTGTGAATTACTTAACATTTCATGAAAGCTGCTTTTATACCCAATCATGGCACCCAACTGTTCCCAATTAGTCTGCACACCTGTGAGATGTTCCAAATAAGTGTTTGATGAGCATTTCTCAACTTTATCAGTATTTATTGCCACCTTCCCCAACTTCTTTGTCACGTGTTGCTGGCATCAAATTCTAAAGTTAAGATTATTTGCAGCAAAAAAAAAAAAAAATCAGTTTGAACATCAAATATGTTGTCTTTATAGCATATTTAACTGAATATGGGTTGAAAATGATTTGCAAATCATATGGAAACGGGGTTTGTACTATATAGCTTTTATTAAAAGTGCAGAGTTGGTGTAAATTCTAGTCTTGGTGATTTATTTTTTTGACTGTGGCTGAAAACAGTATTTTTTTTTTTAAATTCCTCAACCACTACTTTTTCCATACTTGATTAATCCATCCCTCATATCTGCTCTGACATTTGGGTATTAGCTCCTGCTGATATCTGTGTCGCCAAAGGTGCGCGCCGGCAGGCGGCCACCCCGCTAAATGCCAAAATTAGGCCACGGTACGCTGCATTAGGACTCGCTATCACGGGCCACGTTTGCTTTGCTAACAATGAGCAAGCTGATGTATTTCAGGGAGCAGTTGCCGGCTGCATAGAATCACATTTTCCACGCCAAGCTAGCTCACAGTCAATCTTCACACGCACAGACATTTCAGAGCTCCGTGAGAAAAGAAAACTTGTACTTTTAAAATTGTGCTACGAAGCGACCCAGTTTTCCAATGTGTCACAATCGATGTTGAAATTTATATTTCCCAGAAAGTAACCGCAGCCCCCCACACACAATTACTGGTAGCACTCGTGCACATTACTACCGCCATGCTTGTAGGCAAGACACAATTATTTTACAACTTGCTTCTGTTGTCAGAAATGTAGTCAATATCTATGTGATGACTTCTTTTCAGTAGTAAGTATATCCATACCGTTGTACAAGCTTTACACTGACTAAAGTACATCAATTTCTATAGTATTGTCCTTTGACAGACACTTTGTAATATAAACGAGCATGTGGCGCACTTTTCCAATTGGAGGGCATGAATCTTTGCTTCATGTTGTCACAGCAATTAAAACATATCTTATGTGGTACTGTCAAAATTAAAATGGCAAAAAACATTTAAAGTGAAAAAATAACATACACTGTATTGCCAATAGTATTTGGCCACTTGCCTTGACTCACATATGAACTTGAAGTGCCATTCCATTCCTAACCCATTGGGGTTCAATATGATTTCGGTCCACCTTTTGCACCTATTACAGCTTTAACTCTTCTGGGAAGGCTGTACACAAGGTTGCCAGTGTGTTTATAAGAATTTTTGACCATTCTTCCAAAAGCGCATTTGTGAGGTCACACACTGATGTTGGTGTAGAAGGACTGGCTCTCAGTCTACGTTTTAATTCATCCCAAAGGTGTTCTATCGGGTTCAGGTCAGGACTCTGTGCAGGCCAGTCAAGTTCATCCACACTAGACACTGTCATCCATGTCTTTATGGACCTTGCTTTGTGCACTGGTGCACAGTCATGTTGGAAGAGGAAGGGGCTTGATCCAAACTGTTCCTACAAGGTTGGGAGCATGGAATTGTCCAAAATGTTTTGGTATCCTGGAGCATTCAGAGTCACTTTCACTGAAACTAATTGGCCAAGCCCAACTCCTGAAAAACAACCCCACACCATAATTCATCCTCCACCAAATTTCATACTTGGCACTAGGGTTGCGAATCTTTGGGTGTCCCATGATTCAATTCAATATCGATTCTTGGGGTCGCGATTCGATTATATATCGATTTTTTCGATTCAACGCGATTATCGATTCAAAAACAATATTTTTCCGATTCAAAACGATTCTGTATACATTCAATACATAGGATTTCAGCAGGATCTACCCCAGCCTGCTGACATGCTAGCAGAGTAGTAGATTAAAAAAAAAAGAAAAAAAAGTTTTATAATTGTAAAGGACAATGTTTTATCAACTGATTGCAATAATGTACAAACCCCGTTTCCATATGAGTTGGGAAATTGTGTTAGATGTAAATATAAACGGAATACAATGATTTGCAAATCATTTTCAAGCCGTATTCCATTGAATGAACTACAAAGACATGATATTTGATGTTCAAACTCATAATTTTTTTTTTTTGCAAATAATGATTAACTTAGAAAATCATGGCTGCAACACGTGCCAAAGCAGTTGGGAAAGGGCATGTTCACCATTGTGTTACATAGCCTTTTCTTTTAACAACACTCAAACGTTTGGGAACTGAGGAAACTAATTGTTGAAGTTTTGAAAGTGGAATTCTTTACCATTCTTGTTTTATGTAGCGCTTCAGTCGTTGAACAGTCCGGGGTCTCCGCTGTCATATTTTACGCTTAATAATGCGCTACACATCTGAACTGCAGGCGGGCCAGGAAAGTACCCGCACTCTTTTACTACGAAACAACGCTGTTGTAACACGTGGCTTGGCATTGTCTTGCTAAAATAAGCAGGGGCGTCCATGATAACGTTGCTTGGATGACAACATATGTTGCTCCAAAACCTGTGTGGACCATTCAGCATTAATGGTGCCTTCACAGGTATGTAAGTTACCCAAGCCTTGGACACTAATACACCCCCATACCATCACAGATGCTGGCTTTTGAAATTTGCGCCTATAACAATCCGGATGGTTTTTCGCCTCTTTTTTCCAGGAGGACACCAAGTCCACAGTTTCCAAATATAATTTGAAATGGGGACTCGTCAGACCACAGAACACTTTGCTACTTTGCATCAGTCAATCTTAGATGAGCTCGGGCTCAGTAAAGCCAGCGATGTTCCTTGGTGTTGTTGATAAATGGGTTTTGCTTTGCATAGTAGAGTTTTAACTTGCACTTACAGATGTAGCGACCAACTGTAGTTACTGACAGTGGTTTTATGAAGTGTTCCTTAGCCCATGTGGTGATATCCTATCCACACTGATGTCGGTTTTTGATGCAGTACCGCCTGAGGGATCAAAGGTCCGTAATATCATTGCTTACGTGCAGTGATTTCTCCAGATTCTCTGAACCTTTTGATGATTTTACGGACCGTAAATGGTAAAATCCCTACATTTCTTGCAATAGCTCGTTGAGAAATGTTGTTCTAAAATTGTTCGACAATTTGCCTACAAATTGATGACCCTCGCCCCATCCTTGTTTGTGAATTACTTAGCATTTCATGGAAGCTGCTTTTTATATCCAATCATGGCACCCAACTGTTCCCAATTAGCCTGCACACTTGTGGGATGTTCCAAATAAATGTTTGATGAGCATTCCTCAACTTTATCAGAATTTATTGCCACCTTTCCCAACTTTTTTGTCACGTGTTGATGGCATCAAATTTCTAAGGTTAATGATTATTTGCAAAAAAATGTTTATCACTTTGAACATCAAATATGTTGTCCTTGTAGCATATTCAACTAAATATGGGTTGAAAAGGATTTGCAAATCACAGTATTCCATTTACATTTACATCTAACACAATTTCCCAACTCATATGGAAACAGGGTTTGTAAATTTGTTTTAACTATTAAACGAACCAAAAATATGACTTATTTTATCTTTGTGAAAACAATGGACACAGTGTGTTGTTAAGCGTATGAGATGTGATGCAAGTGTAAGCCACTGTGACACTATTGTTCATTTATTTTTATTTTTATAAATGTCTAATGATAATGTCAATGAGGGATTTTTAATCACTGCTATGCTGAAATTATAACTAATATTGATACTGTTGTTGATAATATACATTTTTGTTTCACTACTTTTGGTTAGTTCGGTGTCGTGTTTGTGTCACCCCTCAATTGCTCTGTTTATTGCAGTTCTGAGTGTTGCTGGGGCAGGTTTGGTTTTGGAATTGGATTGCATTTTTATGGTATTGCTGTGTATTGTTTTGCTAGATTGATAAAAAAAAAAGAAAAAAGAAAAAAATCGATTTAAAAAAAATGAGAATCGATTCTGAATTGCACAACCTGAGAATAGCGATTTTTTCTCACAGCCCTATTTGGCACGATGCAGTCCGAAATGTACCGTTCTCCTGGCAACCTCCAAACCCAGACTCGTCCATCAGTTTGCCAGATGGAAAAACGTGATTCATCACTCCAGAGAAGTGTTCCTCTAGAGTCCAGCGGCGACGTGCTTTACACCAGTGGTCCCCAACCACCGGGCCGCAGAATATTTTTTTCGTAATTTTTATTTAAAAATTTTTTTTTAAAAAAAAGTATTAAATCAACATAAAAAACACAATATACACTTACAATTAGTGCACCAACCACAAAAACCTCCCCTTTTCATGACTAAAATGTCCCTTTTTCATGACAAAGAAAAAAAAAAACAAAAAAAAAAAAGGACATCCCCCCAGCCCCCACCTGGGCCGCGGGACAAATTATTAAGCGTCGACCGGTACGCGGATACAAAAAGGTTGGGGACCACTGCTTTACACCACTGGTGATGTATGGCTTAGACACAGCTGGTCAGCCATGGAAACCCATTCCACGAAGTTCTATGCGTACTGTACGTTGGCTAAATGGAAGGTCACCTGAAGTTTGGAGCTCTGTAGTAACTGACCCCTCTGTCAGCTTATGTGGCCTACGACTTCGTGGCTGAGTTGCTGTTGTTCCTAAACTCTTCCATTTTCTTATAATAAAGCCGACAGTTGACTTTGGAATATATAGGAGTGAGGAAATTTCACGACTGGATTTGTTGCACAAGTGGCATCCTATGACAGTTCCACGCTGGAAATCACTGAGCTCCTGAGATCAACCCATTCTTTCACAAATGTTTGTAGAAACAGTCTCCATGCCTAAGTGCTTGATTTTATACACATGTGGACGGACCAAGTGATTAGGACACCTCATTCCGATCATTTGGATGGATGGCCAAATATTTTTGGCAATATATTGTATCAGAACTCACTATTAGTAGGATTTATTCAATGCCGTGTAAGCCAGTGGTACCCTTCGTCATCGGCTTATTCTAGCATCTCCCCATTTCATCGCCAGAACAGCTGAGCTAGCTTCCGGGACTGGGCGACATCATCTCACATGATGTAGTTTCTCTTTAAATATCCTTCTTGAAAATGGCCTTGCAAATATATATCTGCCACCTAATTAACGTTTTGTTCTCCTTCTCTGCTATCCCGGTATGGCTACGGCACAACACTTCCTGCTTCCTGCTGAATTGCAACTTGTGAATGGATACTCTCTTTGGAATGACAAGTGAGTATCCAATCACAGTCTTGTTAACATCAGGCAACCTAGATAGGCTACTGTCAACAACTTGCGATCTGATTGGCTATCGCATCTGTCTCTCATCTCTATGTGTTCTCAAATTCATCCACTAACAGTGAGTATCCAATCAAAGGAGGTGTAAATGTCACGTTCAACGTGAGGCCATCTAGAAGGCATTAGTGACAACAACTCGTGATCTGATTGGCTATCCTAACTGTCTATCACCTGTATGTCCCCGTTCACTTACAGTGCAGTGCAGAGACGCCCACATTGTTGATTCTGAAAGCCTCTGGCAGATTTGGTAGAGCATGGCAAAATAAGTGGGCTGAATTCTGATTGGATACAAACTAAAACTAAAAACAACAGCACTGGAAGGAGTATAATATGACATGAAGAGAATATGAATACCTTTTAGATATTTAGAGAAAGTAAATTTAAAAATAATTGTATCTTTAATTATGATCATCATTTCTGGTTATGTTAGGCCAGCAGAGAAGGCCGTGATAGCCCTGACGGCACACCACTGCACAACTGTATGTAAGTTTACTTTCTATAGTTTAATACTACCATGTGTCACTGTTTAAATACGCTTTCGCATTAAAATGTATTGTTGAAATGAACCACTGCTCCCTCCCAGTGCTGGCAAATTAATTGCAGGCCAGAAACAATTATTTTGCTCCTTACTAAGTCTTTTGTGTTCTATAATGTTTCCCTCTTGTTTTCATGTGTTCTATCCTATCCCATCCATATAATGCTATATATTTAGAAAATCTTGACTCTGTGTTGACTAATATTGAGCGGTTGTCACTTAGATCCCAGGTGTCGAACAAGGCCCTGCGGCCAGATGTGGCCCGCCATTTTATTTTATTTGGCCCTCGAAAACCTGGAAATAATATGTATCAATCAAATACTGTACCTTTTTTTTTACTAGATGTATTATTTTTTTCTATTTTGGGAGAAAAAAAATACTCCATGTAATCGCAAAAAATGTTAACTTCAATATTGTCTAATTCAAACCATTTTTAAATAGAAATAAATTCTATTAATGATTTCAAAGCAAGTTATCCATCAAATTGTACAATGTAAAAAGAGCAATAGATTTTATCGTAAAATTGTAAAATTTACTGTGGTTTTTACAGCATTTTTCTAGATATGAAAAAAAAGTGATACTTTTTTTTACTGTAATTAACTGTGGTTGATTTGCGGTCAAAAACAAAAACAAAAAAACAAACAAACTGGCAGCTCAGGTGGCAAAATTTCACTGTAAAATTACAGTTTTTTATTTTACAGTAAAAAACAAATGTAAATTTTACAGTAAAATTCTGACAACTGAGCTGCCTTTTTTTTTTTAGCCATAAAAACCGCTATACTTGCCAACCCTCCCAGATTTTCTGGGAGACTCACAAAATTCAGCGCCTCTCCCGAAAACCTCGCGGGACAAATTTTCTCCCGAAAATTTCCCAAAATTCAGGCGGAGCTAGAGGCCACGCCCCCTCCAACTCCATGCGGACCTGAGTGACGTGTCGACAGCCTGTTTTCACGTCCGCTTTCCCTCAATATAAACAGCGTTTCTGCCCAATGACGTTATAACTGTAGAATGATCGAGGGGGAGTTCTTAGTTTCTTATGTGGGTTTACTGTTATGCAGTTTCATTAACGTCCTCCCAGCGCGCTAACAACACACAACATCAGCAGTCACGTTTTCATGAATTGATTAACGTGGACCCCGACTTAAACGAGTTGAAAAACTTATTCGGGTGTTACCATTTAGTGGTCAATTGTACGGAATATGTACTGTACTGTGCAATCCACTAATAAAAGTTTCAATCAATCAATCAAAAGTCTACCGTAAAGCATACATAAATATATATATATATATATATATATATATATATATATATATATATATATATATATATATATATATATATATATATATATATATTTAATAAATAAATAATGATACATAATAAATAAATATACATAGCTAGAATTCACTTAAAGTCAAGTATTTATATATATTTACACACACAAATATATATATATATATATATATATATATATATATATATATATACACATATATATACACATATACATATACATATATAACTATATTTATATACATATAATATATATATATATATATATATATATAAATTAAATACTTTACTTGGTGAATTCTAACTGTAATTATACTACTCCCTCCTTAACCACGCCCCTAATCATGACCCCGCCCCACCCCACCCCCGACCACGCCCCCCACTCCACCTCCCGAAATCGGAGGTCTCAAGGTTGGCGAGTATGAAAACAGCAGTACAGTTTTTCCATATACAGTAATATACAATACATTTTCAGATAATATTTTTTTACATCTTAGTTAAAAAAAAATCTATCAATAAAATGCATAAAAATATTGTCTAATAATAGTATTCACTGTTAGAAGTCGCCCTCTGTGTCACGGCGCATGCCCAATCCTGCATGTCATCTGCTGCAAGCGTGGCCGGCACCTTCGCTAGAAGTGCGCCGGGACACACCCCTGTTCGCTCTTCACGCATCGCGCCTGCATGGCTGCAGGTAATCATCAGTCAGCGCACCTGGTACTAATGACGGCAGACAGCATAAGGACCAGCGAATGTAGTTCACTCTTTGTAGTAAGCATTCCGTCTATACGTACTTGCTCTCTCTGTGCTTTCCCTGTGCCCGTGTCTTATGTCTTCTGTGTTCCCCATAGTGTTCCCTCTGGTACCCGTGATCGAGCTGTGTGCTTTTGGACTGCCTCCCTCGACCCTCCACCCCCGCTTGGACATACAGTATACCTCGTCGCCTCTCTCCATCCCCTGACCTCTCGCTTGCCCATGGACTGCCTTCTCGCCTTACCCCTTTGGTCTGACGGAGGATTCATCCAACACGCACATACAACAAACTCTGGTAACATTTACATTATTAATTCTACACATCCATCCATCCATCCATTTTCTACCATTTATCCCTTTTGGGGTCGAGGAGTGTGCTGAAGCCTATCTCAGAAGCATTCAGGGGGAAGGTGGTGAACACCCTGGACAAGTCGCCACCTCATCACAGGGCCAACAGAGATAGACAGACAACATTCACACTCACATTCACACACTAGGGCCAATTTAGTGTTGCAAATCAAACTATCCCCAGGTGCGTGTCTTTGGAGGTGGGAGGAAGCCGGAGTACCCGGAGGGAACCCATGCAGTCACAGGGAGAACATGCAAACTCCACACAGAAAGATCCAGAGCCCAGGATTGAACTCAGGACTACTCAGGACCTTCGTATTGTGAGGCACATGCACTAACCCCTGTTCCACCGTGCTTCCAATTCTACACATCGTCTTGCACCATTCACGTAGAGTAGCATACACCCCCCAACTATTCATCAGTATCAATAAACCTAGTGAAGTGATCCCTGCAGTGGTGCCGTCTCTTTCCCCCGCCGTACGCAACACTCTGGGGCCAAACATAAGTGTGATTTGGCCCTCAGTGAAAACGACTTTGACACCTCTGAATTAGATGGTAGATATCTACAATGGTGTACACTGACTACTTTAAAGTACATCATTCTAAAACGTTAGCTAATAGCGTGAGTGTAAGTGTGTGCTGCCAGACACAATACTTCAGAGACATGTACGGAGAGCAGTAAAGTGTTGGAAGCAATTACCGCATTGCACCTCATCCTCAACAAGTCAGCAGGGAGGAGGAATTTAGGAATAAATAAAAACTAGGACTCAGCGTGGGTAATGTTTATTCATGCACACGCCTTATACTTCTTGTTTTACTGCCGCTAAGTGGAGAGCATGTAGTGTTGTGGCGTGACAACTATCATGCTACATTTATGTCCAATTGGGAGACATTTTTATTCTTTGGGAAATATAAATGATCTGTTCCAGGCTCAAACAATCTCGATCCTCCTCATATTAACAAATAATACCCTACTGGACGCTTAAATGGATCAATGAAACCAACCTCACAACCAAAAGGGTCGATCCCTTTAGTGGAGGTGTTTAGAGTGTGTGTGCGTGTGCGTGTGCGTGTGCGTGTGCGTGTGCGTGTGTGTGTGTGTGTGTGTGTGTGCGTGAGGTAGTGTGTTGGCTAATGGTTTCATAATTAGAAGTGATGGCAGGCTGAGATGATGAATTGCTGCAAACACGAGGCTGGTGCAGGTGTTACGTTAAGTACTGTCTAAGTGTGTGTGTGTGTTTGTGTGTGTGTGTGTGTGTAGGGCGGCTTCCTTTTGTCATTTGCATACATAAACAAAGTGAAACACACACACACATTAAACGCCTGCAGGGTGAGAAGAGGCTGTCTTAATCCACTTTGTCCCACACGCACGCGTGGAAAAGAATTTTAACCTTCCAGTGTGGTTATTGCTTTTAGTGGCGGCTGACGTCACGTTTGATAAAAGTGATGAGTCGGTCGGGAGCAAAAATGGACTTTCGGAATCGGGTTCTGACCCTTCAAGAGGCCAAGCCGAGGGAGCACAGAACCGACGCCATGTAAAACGTAACACTGAGGGGCCACTATGAGGTGAGTGTCATGACCTGTCACCATGAATCAGAATTTGTTTAGTATTTGGTTGTTTCCTGTTTTGCGATCTTATTATGTTCTTACTCCCTGATCAATTTGTGTTGTCCTGCAGTAGCTTCACCCTTGCTTCTAAGCGCCATTCTCATCACCTGCAGTTGATAAGCAAATAATTGTTTCACCTGCTGTTAAGCATCTCCTGAGGCCTTTAAAAGCCAGTGTCACTTCTTAGCAGTGGTGGGCCGTCACGGCCAGCAAGGTACGTTTTTATTGCTGGTGCGGGTTTATTAATTTTTTAAATGCGCCAGAAAATAACTCGTTTTGTACAATGCCCAGTAGTACGTAAATGTGTTCCTGTATAGTATTTCCCCAGTAATGGTCAAGTGGGGACATCAATGATGGTATTTAAGAGGTAATTATTGAAGTTGCTCATCACCGAAGGCCTAGATGGGAAACGCACGGCCCGCCACTGCTTCTTAGTCGGTGTGGGATCATTGTTTGGAGTTACAAACCAACATGGATAGCGGTATTCAGATTATTATTAGATTATTTGTCTGCTCTAAACTCTTTCTAAAGGCTTATTTTTTTTCATACATAGCTTTCTGTGAGTGTCAGGTTTAAGCCCCGGAGACAGATTTCAATTTTGCTCATGAGGAGAAACGTATGGGGCTGCACACTCAGTTACAGTCTCCCACCTCGCTCTGAGGTACAGCCCCTGCGCTCCCCATTTTATTCAGGAGTTCCCTAGTTTACATTGCTGAGGCTGCTTCTACAGCAGGCCTGTTTTTCCTCTGCATTTGTTTGTTTCCTCTGTGTTTAGTATTTCCTGTCCTTAGTTCCTGTCCCGTGCTCTTATTTTGGTTCGGCTTCCTGTTTGTCTCCCTGTGTCCTGTTTTCACTCAGCTGCGGCTGATTGGCATCTGGTCACACCTGATATCAATCGGCCAGCTCCTATTTTACCTGCTTTGTTCCTCCAGTCCGTGCTGGATCATTGTATTGTCGTTGCCTCATGTCACTCTTTTGTCTTTGCTACCTGTCATGTCTGGCATCATTTCAGCTATTACCTGTCGTGATACATCTTGTCCTGGTCGTCGTAGCGGTAAGTTGTTTTTGTTAGCCATTAGCTATTTCCAGTTTTTCTGTTTGTCATCCTCTAGCTTCCATGCTAAAGTTCCTTCTTGTTTTTCTAGCTCCCAGTGCTAGCTCTCTTAGTTTGTTATTCCGCCCACGTGCGTGCTTTTTGTTTGTTCTTGTTTAGTTTTAATTAAATCATTTTTTCATATTCTATGCCTGCCTCCGTCTCTGCATCTTGGGGTTCGTCAACAACAAATAACTCTGACAAGGCCTGGGCAATTGTTTTGACTCGGGGGCCAAATTTAGAGAAAAAAATGTAACTGGGAGGTCGGTATATCTATTTTTAGGAAAACTAATACAAAACCTCACGATAAAGTCTGATTGAATTCTAAAAATGTTATGACAGACCGTCTTAACAGAATGGAATTATATTGTTTATTATGAACGATAAAACCCTGAATATTGAGAAGATATGAACATCACACCCCTCTCCATCGACATATTTTACAATCAAGCCAAATGCAACAAACAGCAAAATATGAACACGAAGGGTAAAAAAACAAAAAACATCTACAATCTGAAACATCACTAAGCTTTAGAACTTTGTTGTAAAGATCTCCTTCCGCCTCAGTCCCTGACTGTCACGCATCGCGGCGCACTTGCTGCGCGGAGTTGCCACTTCATGGATGCACACACTACCAGTCAGCAGGATTGCAGGTAAGAATAAGTTGTAATATAATAAAACAAAAGAACACTGGTGCAAAAAAGGGGAAAAACAAAGCGCGTGCCAATGCACGGAAAGCTAATGCTAAAAACGTAGCAGGAAACAGAAAACATTAAATGAGGTGCCACACGCACGTGAAGCTAAGGTGAAACTTAGCACAAAATAATCGAGGACACAGGATACAAAACTTGACATCTTGCGAAAAGCAAGTAATGGACCGAGGACGAACTAAGGAATCAGGTGGGCTTGAATACACAAATAATTATTAGAAACAGGTGTGTGACAGGAGCCCGTGCGGAGGGACACATTATGTTGCCATGGTGCCTAACACAAACAAGGAAGTGCTCAAACAAGGATCGGCAGAGTCCAGAAACAAAACATGAAAAAAGACATATAAAAAGGGCAAAACCATAAACGATCCGAATCACGGATCGTGACACTACCCCCCCCCCCCCCCTTTAAGGGGCAGATCCCAGATGCCCCAAAAACCCCAAAGTACAAAGAACCCACCCCTCCCCACAACAAGACAGTCCAAAAGAGAAGGGAGGGCGGAGGGAGGACCTGGTGGAGGGTTGGAAAGTCCCGTGTCCCGAATCCACCGAGGACACCATAAGTGGCGGCGGCGGGTGGGACGCCGCTGCCACATCCGTGGCTAACGAGGGCCAGGGCGCGTCCTGCGAGGAGGACGCTCTGGGTAGGGCCACCACCGTAGCCGGCGTGGGGGTGGAAGCACCCGCTGAGGAGGACGCCAGGGGTACGGCCAGACCCGTGGAGGTGGAAGTGCCCTGCGAGGAGGACGACCTGGGCACGGCCAGACCCACAGCCGACGCGGAGGGAGATGCGCCCGGCGTGGACTCAGGCGTCGTCTCGGACGTCGTCTTGGACTCGGGCGTCGTCTCGGACGTCGTCTTGGACTCGGGCGTCGTCTCGGACGTCGTCTTGGACTCGGGCGTCGTCTCGGACGTCGTCTCGGACGTCGTCTCGGACGTCGTCTCGGACGTCGTCTCGGACGTCGTCTCGGACGTCGTCTCGGACGTCGTCTCGGACGTCGTCTCGGACGTCGTCTCGGGCGTCGTCTCGGGCGTCGTCTCGGACGTCGTCTCGGACGTCGTCTCGGACTCGGGCGTCGTCTCGGACGTCGTCTCGGACTCGGGCGTCGTCTCGGACGTCGTCTCGGACGTCGTCTCGGACTCGGGCGTCGTCTCGGACGTCGTCTCGGACTCGGGCGTCGTCTTGGAGGCCGGTTTGGATGTCGACTTGGACGTCGACCTGCACTTGGACGTCGACGTCGGCTTGGAGGCCGGCTTGGAGGCCGGCTTGGAGGCCGGCTTGCACCTGGACTTGGACTCGGAGGCCGGCTTGCACCTGGACTTGGACTCGGAGGCCGGCTTGCACCTGGACTTGGACTCGGAGGCCGGCTTGCACCTGGACTTGGACTCGGAGGCCGGCTTGCACCTGGACTTGGACTCGGAGGCCGGCTTGCACCTGGACTTGGACTCGGAGGCCGGCTTGCACCTGGACTTGGACTCGGAGGCCGGCTTGCACCTGGACTTGGACTCGGAGGCCGGCTTGCACCTGGACTTGGACTCGGAGGCCGGCTTGCACCTGGACTTGGACTCGGAGGCCGGCTTGCACCTGGACTTGGACTCGGAAGGCCGGCTTGCACCTGGACTTGGAGGTCGAGCCCGGCGTGGTGCCGGCGTGGGAGGTTGGCGTGGTGCCGGTACTGGGACTAGCCTTAGCCGTGGACTTGGCATTGGAGGTTGACGTGGTGCTGGCACTGGGGCTAGCCTTGGACATGGACTTGTCATTGGGCTAGGTGCTAGCATTGGTGCAGGTGGCTCATCTGTTGGTGCGGGCGGAGCCAGCGGCAAGGCAGGCAGCAACCTCAATGGAAGGAGGTCTGCCTGTGCCACTGACACGCCATCAGCCTTGCCCCCCCCTCAGGAAGCAGATTCCAGATGCCAGATGGAGCTGGTGGGGGGGGCATTTGTGCGAGCTTGGAGGCAGTCGAGGCCATGGGAGGGTGGGCGCTTGGAAGCCTGGGAGCTGGCCTTGTGCGTGTGCGCCGCACGCGTCCCTCAGGCAGACTTACAGCAGGTGCCGGGGAGGAAAAGCCACATGGAAAGCACCTGGCAGTCGCTGCTGAGGGGAAAGTCCTGCACTCCTTTTGTGCACGCCCCATACGCGGCACCTGGTCGCCGCTAGAGCCCTCGCCTCGCCGGTGGTGTCACGTACCCGCGCGGCTGGCAACGCACTGAGGAGAAAGTCGGGGTGGCCTGTGCTTGGGGGCGGAAGCGGTCCTCCGCGTCCGCTATCCTCGTCATCAGTAGCCCCCACGCCACCACAGCTTCGGCCGGCAGCTCCTCCTCCGGCAGCTCTATTTCGTCCTCGCTCTCCCATGGACGAGAGTGTGCTCGGAGCTCCCGGAAGATCTCCGATTTCTCCTCATCGGAGAGGAACACCTGTTCTTGGTGGGGCTGGAGGAGTGCGAAGTGGCTTTTGGCTCGGTCCATTCTGTCACGCTTCGCGGCGCACTTGCTGCGCGGAGTTGCCACTTCGTGGATGCACACACTACCAGTCAGCAGGATTGCAGGTAAGAATAAGTTTTAATATAATAAAACAAAAGAACACTGGTGCAAAACCGGGGAAAAACAAAGCGCGTGCCAATGCACGGAAAGCTAATGCTAAAAACGTAGCAGGAAACACAAAACATTAAATGACGTGCCACACGCACGTGAAGTTAAGGTGGAACTTAGCACAAAATAATAGAGGAGACAGGATACAAAACGTGACGTGTTGCGAAACGCAAGTAATGGACCAAGGACGAACTAAGGAATCAGGTGGGCTTAAATACACAAATAATTATTAGAAACAGGTGTGTGACAGAAGCCCGTGCGGAGGGACACAATATGTTGCCATGGTGACTAACACAAACAAGGAAGTGCTCAAACAAGGATCGGCAGAGTCCAGAAACAAAACATGAACAAAGACATATAAAAAGGGCACAACCATAAACGATCAGAGTCACGGATCGTGACATTGACACCCGCATTTCAGGCTGGCCGCTCTGGAGACACTCTGTGGAAACACTCCCCACCCACACTGCTTGTTGCCTCATCTGACCTGCTGTGAGGTAGATTACCATAGTAACTAGTAGGGTTGTACGGTATACGGATATACGTATAGTACCGCGGTACTAATGAATCATATTCGGTACCATACCGCCTCGGAAAAGTACCGGTCTGCCACACTTTTAAGATTTTTTGTTAAAATAAAGCCAATGATGCAATTTTTTCTGGTCCCCTTTATTTAGAAAAGTACCGAAAAGTATCAAAATAATATTGGTATCAGGACAACTCTAGTCACTAAAATATCATGAAAACGCACAGATTCCAATCATTGAAATACTTAGTATAGTTCAAGACTTATGGTCATTTGAAAACATCACTGCACATCATAATGGCAGCTATACTTTCCATCTTAAAGATCTAAAAAAGTTATTTGGGAATGTCCGGCGGGCCAGATTGAAAAGCTTAACGGGCTGCATGTGGCCCCCAGGCCTGAATTTGCCCAGGTCTGGTCTAAAGTGAGGGGTATACAAGCAGCCCAAGTAGACACAATACGTGATTATTCAGAATGGAAATGTGCTAAGCCTCGTGATTTCGCCCAGTCTCTGTTTTGTCTGCGTTGAGGTACTAAAAGTCCGTCCTTGGCTTTTAGCAGCCTGTAAGACACAAACAACAGCAGCAAGGCACTCCTAACTTGCAGTGGAAGATAAGTTGTGTGCCTTTAAGCATAAAAGATGTGTGATATATATAATTATTATGACAGTAAGCATTTCTGTGCATTTGTGTATTTGTATTTTTTGATGTACAGCTTTCCCTGTGCTAGTTTGATGCACTTTCTGGCTACACCCTATTACAGTGGTTCTCAAATGGGAGTACGCGTACCCCTGGGGGTTCTTGAAGGTATGCCAAGGGGTACATGAGATTTTTTAAAAATATTGTAAAAATAGCAACAATTCAAAAATACTTTATAAATATATTTATTAAATAATACTTCGACAAAATATGAATGTAAGTTCATAAACTGTGAAACGAAATGTAACAATGCAATATTCAGTGTTGACAGCTAGATTTTTTGTGGACATGTTCCAAAAATATTGATGTTAAATATTTCTTTTTTTTTTGTGAAGAAATGTTTGGAATTAAGTTCATGAATCCAGATGGATCTCTATTACAATCCCCAAAGAGGGCACTTTAAGTTGATGATTAATTTTATGTGTAAAAATCTTTATTTATAATTGAATCACTTGTTTATTTTGCAACCAGTTTTTAGTTATTATTATATATTTTTTTCCAAATAGTTCAAGAAAGACCACTAAAAATTTGCAACATTTTGCACTGTTACACAATTTAATAAATCAGAAACTGATGACATAGTGCTTTATTTTACTTCTTCATCTCTTTTTTTCCAACCAAAAATGCTTTGCTCTGACTAGGGGGTACTTGAATCAAAAAAAATTTTCACAGGGGGTACATCACTTAAAAAAGGTTGACAACTACTGCCCTATTAAATACTGCCTGCTGTCTCCTGTATCGTGGAGTCACAACTTCCGTAAGAGAGCATATTTTAATACTTGGTACTAATCCTCACTAAAACAATACCTGATAATCCTGCATAATAAAACAAGTGATAAGCGAAACAAAGAATTGCAGAAGTGCCTTATTTTTTTAGAAAGAGAAACACCGTCTTGAATGGGAATACAGGCGCCACAAGGGCAGTGGGGATGTGGGGGACTCAAAAGATGGATGTGAGTAAGTGAGGGTAGTTATGGAGACGAGAGGATAAGGAGATGGGAGGAGTGCGGTGGGGGAGCACAAGTGATGAGGTCACAAAAAAAGGATAGCATGGCAGTCTTTACTTTGGACTACAAGGAGCACTCATAACGTTTAAAAGCTTCTATAGTGCACGCTGACATTAAGAATATGCATGCAACACTCATCTACTGCATTAGTACTATATGCAGTACACACTGTCTCCAATGATGATGCCTTTTTTGAACAACAATGTTTGTTAATGCTCTTTGAATATGAATTAAGCTCAAAGCTGAATAGTTAAGCAAACATTTTGTCTTTTTTTGGAAATTACTAACTGCACGTGTACATAATCATGCGATGCCATGAAATAAATACATATGTGACGTTTCAGAGAGGGTGAAATGTCTTTTTTTTTTTTTGCCACATTCAGTGTAAGGATAAGACGCTTGCTACTAATTGCACACAGTTTGATAGAGGGCAGCTTCTTATCCTCAGGCGGAATGTCGCAAAAAAATGACAATTGGTCCAAGAATGTCCCAAAGTGTAGCATGATCAAATAAAACATGACCTGGTGTGTAGCCGGTTTGGGGAATCTGTTTCAGTGTATGACTGCAAGTCTGAACCATACTGAAGAAGAATGAGTCTAATTCCAGCCAAGGATATTAAAGCAATTTAAGACAGCCGCCATATATCAAGGAAAATATGCAAACGCTGCTGATGGTGTGTTTGCCATAAACACAGCTGGAAGGAGATACCGTATAAGTTCACTCCCCAAGGTAAATGCGGTATACTATTGTAACATTACTTCAATAAATTACTGTAGTTGTTAGTGGTACATTATACTGAATTTTATATAATATTTAGGTAACATTCTAGTATGGGAAACATATTTGCCATTAATTAGTTGCTTATTAACATAGGGTTAGGGTTAGGGTTGGGGTTAGGATTCAGGAAGATTCTTAGTTAATGGCTCACTACTTCTATAATAAGGCCATGCAGAATAGGGCATTAATAAGTACTTAATAATGACTAAGAGCCAATATGTTACTGATTTGCATGTTAATAAGAAACTAATAACGGTGAATAGGTATACCTTAAATAACCAATATTTACCAATATTTATTATATAAAAGTTTAGTTTTTCTGTGATGTTTTGGCACGCACGAACTAAAGAGATTTTCATTAATTTCAAGGGGCGATCCTTTTTGAGGTATAGAACCAATTATTATGTTTTGCAGTAGGGAGTTGACGGCACAGACACAAGGGGGCAATGTTGCTCTTGGTGTTAATATATATACATGCACAATATATACAATTTATATATATATATATATATACACACACACATATATATGTATATATATATATATATATATATATATATATATATATATATATATATATATATATATATATATATATACATATATATGTGTGTGTGTATATATATACTAGGGAATGGAGTGTGACTAAAAACCAAGACTGTGTGGTGTTAGACTAGGGGGTAATTACCTGAGTGTTTTACCAAGTGTTGACTCGAGAGGAGGGTCAAGACATGAAGGCAGTCTGTGGGGGCAGGCAGATGGTCAGAGCGAATGGCGAGGCGTAGGAGGTCCGTGTCCAAGCGGTGGTCTAGGATTTCGAAGAGGCACTCCGGTAAGCAAAAAAAGCTATGAGTGACGAGACGCACAACTAGTGCAGGGGGCTAGTGGACAGATACGTTTCATAGGCAGTATAGTAACGAAAATGGTTCATTAGTATCGCGGTAAAATACAAATACTGGTATACCGTACAACCCTATATTGCGGTGCACAAAGGCTGTCTCAATTTTCAAAAAGTTTTAAGTGTCCTACGAATCCGGCCGTAAAACATTTCCTTTTATCCAATTGGCAGAAAAGTTGCATCCGTGTACATTTTTCGACATTTTATATTCCGAGATCCTTTGCGCTCGCAACACTGAAAATCATTT
This sequence comes from Nerophis ophidion, assembly GCF_033978795.1. NCBI lineage: Eukaryota > Metazoa > Chordata > Actinopteri > Syngnathiformes > Syngnathidae > Nerophis > Nerophis ophidion. Next base: position 39,091,033 of record NC_084615.1, on the reverse strand, counting down.
TCAACATGGCGGCATTATGCGGAGCGGAAAGAGCGACTTTAAAGTGTAAGTATAGTTTATTTATTTATTTAAAAAAGCTAAAATCAGACATGTCAAGCTGGGATGTCAGTAGAGACCTCGACTATTGTAATGATACCCAAATTCTTTGGCCATCTCTTTACCCAGATGGAGAGCCATTGGAGACCGCTTTGTGCTCTGAGCTTTATTCAACATTGGAAGTAAAGCTTGACATGTTTTTATTTTCTTTTTCACACCATAAGAAGTCGACTTAATTGTATTATTAATGTGTGACTGGAATAATTAAGTATTGAAACACGTGCATCAAAGTACCGATATTAGTTATTGCTGTTTTTTGTGTACATTTACAGGTTATTTGAAAATATTTCCTTTTATTAAGATTGTGATCTTACGGAGCCCCTAAAGGGACATGGGGATTTTTTTTTTTTTTTAAGGGACATGGGGATTTTTTTTTTTTTTTAGACATGTATCTCGTGCGCACGAGAAACTATCTCGTGGCCACGAGAAAGTTTCTCATGGCCACGAGAAACTTTTTATTTAAAAAAATTAAAAAAAATGTTTTTAAATAAAAACTATCTCGTGGCCACGAGAAAGTTTCTCGTGCGCACGAGAAAGCATTGGATGCGTGCACGTGGTTTGAGGTGTGTTTTAAAATGGCAGTTTAGGAGTTTATGCGGCTCTATTTCCAACAAAGACGTTCCCTCGCCCATAATCTCCCGTTGCTCAGCAGTTTTGATACCTGTTATTAAACAAAGATGGCTGCTGTAGATTTATTCATGTTCCTTCAAATGCGAAATATACCTGAAAGTGTCATCAACAAACTAAAAGAAGACAAGGTGAGGAAACTTATTAACTTTTATATAAAGTAAGAAATAGCCTACTTTTAATGTTGCTATTTTACTGTAGGAAATACCATTTAGCAAACGTTTTGCTTTTTACAGATCGACACCAATGTCATAGGCATTATGACAGATAAGGAGTTAAGCAAGTATATCGAAAGATATGGGGATCGACTTGCGCTCAGAGCATTTTGCCGTCAAAGAACTGTGACAAACGAAGAGTCGGGTGGAGCCGAGACAGTGAAGTCCTCCCTCATGCAGAAATTAAGAGACAGGTTAAGAACTCCTAATACTGTACAAGGCACCGCTACTGGCCAAAAAATGCAGCCAAAATCACCCGGCGGGTTGAAATGGGTTGGCTCCACTTTGAGAGTGGAATGTATCACCAGGTTAGAACGAGAAAAGGAGGAGGAACACGGAATCTGTCGGTCCAGAAATCAGTGACTATGGGTGAACTGTTGGAGACAGGCAAATGCTTGTTTTTTGCAAATGGGCATTCATCAAAAGGACTGATAGAAGACTTCGAGTTTGACATTTGTGATTACAGTCACAGTCCTGTGCCCCGTGAAGTCACGGTGGGCCAGCTGTACGAACAGACTAAACTAAAAATGCTACGCGTCTACACAGCCACCAAGTCTAACAACATTCTACTTCTCTCTGATGAATCATCGGACATGGAGCCAACACAGAAAACGCCGCTGAAGGTAATTATCCTCTGCCACATTTGTGATATCAATACATAGATTACTGTAGGTATTCCATTTATATTGATTGCATGCGTCGCCAGGCTCTGCTTTTTATCCACAGACTTATCAGATTTAATGTTTTATTATCTCTAGCAGGGGTGTCAAAAGTGTGCCCCGCAGGCCATTTGCGGCCCACAGCTAATGTTTTAAAGGCCCACGTCACATTCTAAAAATACTAATAAAATAAACAAAAAATAACAAAAGTGGAATGAAAAAGTTTAGAGGTGAAATGTAATTTAGAAAAAGCTGCACTGTTGACTAATAAAACAAAGCTGTTTTTTCTTTAAAACTGTCATTGCTCAAAACATAATATTGAATGAAAATGTATGTTTTTATGAATTATTGAACTATCCTAGGCAGCTGAGATAGGCTCCAGCACCCCCTGTGATCCGGAAAGGGACAAGCAGTAGAAAATGGATGGATGGATGGATGTTTGTTTGCCACAAAAAAACATAGTTTTGTTTGACAAAAAGGGTATAAAACAAACAAACGAAAATGTATGTATGCCCTGGCACACCATTATCATCATTTCATGACCCAAGCAAAAAAGTGTTTACACTTTTATACTGAAATAAATACACCTACCACTTATTAAATAATAATACAGAAACAAATTAAGTTAGAATCCATGAAGGAAAGAAGAATGTGAATGAATGTTTATAACTGAAGACATTTACATATGCATTAAAATGTGTTTTCTTTTGTATTATTTGTTTAATGGATTAAGTAACGTCGATAACAACCTTTTTCCAAAACACAGTACAGAATGTGAGATATAACAGGATAATGCATACATTTATCATTTGTTTTAAAAAGCTTACAAAAAAGTGGAACCCCCAAAATTTAGTGTGGGGCCCCATTTTGAAAATTCCTAGCGCCAATACTGATTATGGTTGTGTACCACACCTGTCTTATATGACGGATATGATGTTGATATTCACGTTTGCTTTCTTACCTGTGGTCTTATTCAATGTGATCTGTACTTTCACAGATGTCTTTTTTTTTTTAGGATAAATCTAGTGTCTTATTTCTATGTCAAGTCTGTATAAGCTCACAATGTGCTGCTCACAATTTGCTGCTCACCGTTTTATAGGCTAGGTCTAGGACAATGAAGACACGATCCTTGAGGAACAAGACCAGGAGACTCAATGAAGTGGATCATCCAGAGAGCTCCTCTGATTTAGATCTATCTCCAAGTGGCTCAATGCAGCAAAACCATGAACAAGTAAGCACTCGTATTGCATTTTTATGGAACCAGTCTTTGCTAAACAGTACTGAACTTGTGTTGTCTGAAGATTTTATTGTACCAAAATGTTCAGTATTCATTAAAATTCAAACATATTTTTATAGTTATAGTTTCCTGTAGTGTCATTTAAATTAAATCTGCATGACACAGGAGCTATGTCTATTATAAATCACAGGTGAAATATATGAGGGCACAGAAATGGCCTTTAAGAAACCATAATTTATAGTTTTAGTTTTAAATCTGCAGTTAAGATGGAAGTCTGTGAATGCTTTAAATGTTATCCTACATTAAGTAAAAATGCATACACCAAATAATTTACTCAGGTGCAGAGTGTTATAGTCACATGAATATATATAGCAGCTTCCATCCATCCATCCATTTTCTACCGCTTGTCCCTTTTGGGATAGCGGGGGTTGCTGGTGCCTATCAGCTGCATTTGGGCGGAAGGTGGGGTACACCCTGGACAAGTTGCCACCTCATCACAGATAGACAGACAACATTCACATTCACACACTAGGGCCAATTTAGTGTTGCCAATCAACCTATCCCCAGGTGCATGTCTTTGGAAGTGAGAGGAAGCCGGAGTACCCGGCAGCTTGGATGAGATTATTCAAACTATAGATAATATGATAGGTTGATTGGCAACCCTAAATGGTCCCTAGTGTGTGAATGTGAGTGTGAATGTTGTCTGTCTATCTGTGTTGGCCCTGCGATGAGGTGGTGACTTATCCAGGGTGTACTCTGCCTTCCGCCCAATTGTAGCTGAGTAGGCACCAGCGCCCCCCGCCACCCTAAAGGGAATAAGCGGTAGAAAATGGATAGATGGATGGATAATACATTTGTTTGTTTTCTTGTTTTTTATATGAAATGATCAATAGAGAAGAGAGACAATCAGCCAGTCAAGATCAGCAACTCCTGAGATGGGTAACACAGAGCTCCTGCATACACAACCTACTGAGGATGTTGGCAGTCATACTCAGCAGTCAACAAGAAGGCATGGATCTGAAGATGACTGTTTAACGCCTGTGCCAAGTCAAGATGCAGACCAGTTGTTAAGTGATGTCTCAGATTCCCCTCTTAATCCTGCCATTCAACAATCTCTTGAGGACTCTGAAGTGAAGTTTGGACCCATTGTTGGTGATGATAGTGATTCTCAAGACACCACACTTCCCTGGAATCCACATGACTTGAGCAGCATGCAGGTACAATGTAGCACTAACGTCTTACAGTCCTGTAAAATTGTTACATTTTACATTTTTAAAATGTACAAAAACTGTAACATTACCATCCGAAGATCTTTCATCCTAAGCATATGTTTTTAGATTCATGTTTCATCCAACCATTCCAAAACTCATTTGTAATTTAATGCATCGTTGTATGAAATAGAAAAGCGGAAAATTTAAAACCACAACATTATCACCATTTTTGCATGCTATTTGATACATTGATTGTCAAAATCTTTGATTCTTTTCTGTTCACAAAAGGATTAATCAATCAATAATCACACTTAATTACCTTTTTAAAATATCTTGCAGCATTCCACATTCAATGATGGTCCTGTATCATCAAGCTGTCTTCCAGCATCACCAGATCCATTTGACAAAGAAATCCTTATTTTGAAATTAAGACGAGTAAACATAGTTGATGATGTCCTTAATGTCTTCATGGATCCAAAAGTACTGAATGCTCGTCTAAGAATGGAGTTTACAAATGAGAAAGCTATGGACAGTGATGGTGTGTCAAGAGAGGCGTACTCCGCATTCTGGGACCACTTCTTGGACCAGTGTGAGGGGGAAGATGAACGAGTACCCAGGCTACGACCAGACTATTCTGAGAAGAAATGGCAAGCGCTCGGAAGAGTGTGGTTGAAAGGATACCTGGACCACAAAATCCTACCAATCAGACTGTCACCAGCCTTTGTTCTTGCCTGTTGTAAAGGAGTTAGCTCAGTGGATGAAGAACTATTAATGATGTCATTTGCCAGATTTCTTTCAGAAAATGAGCGTGTGTCGCTTGAAAAAGCACTACAGGGTACCATTGATGAAACTGTTGAGGAGGACTTACTTGATGTCTTCTCCAGAATGGGATCTCACTGCCTGCCCCCTAAAAATAATTTACGGGCTGCTATTTTAACAATGGCCCACAAAGCTCTTCTTCAAGAGCCAAAGTTTATAATTGACTGTTTCCACTCCAGTGTTCATAATGCTATGCCAACGCTCATAACCACAGACAACATAATGGAGATATATGAATCTAAGAGGCCAACTAACAAGAAAGTGGCCCAGATGATAAAATCATCACTTGAAAGCCTAAATCCACAAGAGCAGACTGCTCTTAACCACCTGCTACGGTATGTGAGAAGCATCGACCAAAGAAAATTGGAGATTTTCTTACGCTTCTGCACAGGATCTACTGTGCTGTGCAAAGACACAATTGAAGTCATTTTTAACACATTGTGTGGTTTAAGTCGCAGGCCTGTAGCACACACATGTGGAGCAGTTCTTGAGTTACCATGCACTTACATCACATACCCTGAGTTTCGCAAAGAATTTGATAATGCCTTGTCTGGTGACTGCTTCACAATGGATATTATGTAGTGAATGGAAAGCACATCTATCTTCTACACTGAGTTTTGCATTTGTCTGATGCAAAACTGTTTCTACAGATTTTCATTTATTGTTCTTATTAAAACAGAGACCGTTTACATTTTTAAAATTGTTTTATTTTCTTATTTTTTTCTGTAAATTGTTAGTACATTGAGATTCAGTTTTTTTTCCACAAGACAGTTTAATAATTTTGATAAGTCAGCAGGGTCTGTTCTCATAGGTAAATGTCCCTTTTTGTACAATTATTACATTTTCATGTGCATCTTTTATACAATTGTTATTCTGAATAATGTTCAGAATTTATGTCATCATTCAACAAACAAGTTCATGTTCAATGCAAGTACAATACATTTCTAATGGTTGTTCAGTTCTGTTCATTTCCTCTTTCATGTCCTGCCTTGTTTCTCTTTGCAGTCAGTGTGCATATAGTGACATATCAATCCTATTTGCACCTCAGTTTTGCTGCAAAATGTTCTTAATGTTTGTGGCATAGCACTGTTCAAGTGTAGTCAGTGTGGACATGTTGTAGCTCTGAATAATCTGAATAAAAATCCATCTCAAATTAGAGAGTTGATGTTATCTCATTCCTCAAGTGAAGGTACAAATCCAATGCCTGATAAGCATCAGCTGGAAGATGCAGCTGTGACTCTGCCATCAGAATGTTGCAGATGTTGTAGATGTCTGTGTCACATGGCACTGCTGGTCGAAATGTGCAGTTACTCTGACACAACTGTACATCAGCTCTGTCCACTGGGGAAATGCAATCACAAGTTGTGTAGAGTTCTGGGAACATGTACATGATTCGGGGGCGACCACTGGGCACCCTGTCATTCTTTGATGGTCTGATGACATGTGCATCCCACACATTGATGGTCTCGTCTAATTCATCCTGGAAAAACAGTACAGAGAGAAAGAAAAGTACATTAATATGCAATTTGTTATTATCATCATGTGCTCTTTAATTTAGTTATGAGATTACTTCAAATAAATTATGTTAAATCTTGAGGTTTTTGATGACGTTAGGAGAAAATGAGTGGAAAAGGCCAAATATAAATATATAAATTAATAAACATAAATGAATAAAAACAGTTTGCTGCCCACTATGCTTGTACGGGGGGGGGGGGGGGGGGGGGGGGGGTTATTAGGGCTACCAAACCCCCCGACACTGATGATGAATTAATAGGGTATTGTAGGACACCAATAACAGTAATTAAGAAGACACATAGACATGAGACACAAGTGCTAATATTCACACCCACTGTCTGCTCATGGAAGGATGTTAAAAGACAAAAACGAAAATGTAATTCAGTAGTTTTTCCATTAGATGGCACTGTTGTACTGTTGATTCATTCCATCTCTGCAGCCCGCTTGTAAAAAAGAGATGCACTTGCTATATTACATGTGTGTGCATGCCAGTCAATAAAAACATCAGAAAATAGATAAAACAATGCATTGTCGCTTACCTGAATGAAGCTCATAAAGCAGAACTGAATTAGACCTCGGTCCAAGTATGTGCCACCGAACAAACCACGGTCCTTCAGGTCAGTGAACATAGAGATATAGAACTCCATTGATTCTCTTCTGAGGAAACCCCACCAACTCTCTATGCGCTGATTTGCTGTGCTTGCCCCTTCGATGTAGCTGTCAATACCAGAACCGTCATCAATGTTGCGACGGAGAAAACGCTGAAAGTCTCTGACTTTAACATTTTCAGTGCCCCGATCGCCTCTGACAATCCTCGGACAACCACCAAATTTCTTCACTGCCTCCATATAGTAGCCTCCAATGATTTTTGGGTCACTGCTGGTCGTAAATGCATTCATCCAGATAATTTTCCGGGAGAATCCGTCAATACAGCCGTTTATACAGATACCAAATGGTTTCAGTTTGTCATAAGAGTCAAAGTGCCAAATATAATTGGGCCCTTTTGCGAAATAGTTGCGACGATGGAGCCGTCTCCTTGCTCTGAGTTCAACACCCCTCGGGTCAAGTTCTTTAAGAATTAAGCGTACTTCTTCTTTCTTTACGTGTAATCCATCCTCCTTGCATTTAGTGTACATCCACCTATATCCACACAGCAGGCCACTTGTTTGTAACTGCTGCTGAATGAAATCTACCACGCGATCCAAAGAGGTGTATCCTTTGCGCCGAAACAGACTACATGCCTTCATAATTCGTTTTAAATGTCTTTCAGACACAATATACCGATGACGACTTGCAAGCAAAGCAGCAATGTCCTTACAATGAAGTCCGAGTTGGAAATACAGCCGAATTAACTCCTGAACTGCCATTTTAACACACACCTCAAACCACACGCACGCATCCAATGCTTTCTCGTGCGCACGAGAAACTATCTCGTGCGCACGAGAAACTATCTCGTGGCCACGAGAAACTATCTCGTGGCCACGAGAAACTATCTCGTGCGCACGAGAAACTTTTTATTCCAAAAAAAAAAAAAAAAGAAGTTTTTATTTTTTTTATAGAAAGTTTCTCGTGGCCACGAGAAACTTTCTCGTGGCCACGAGATAGTTTCTCGTGGCCACGAGATAGTTTCTCGTGCGCACGAGATACATGTCTAAAAAAAAAAAAATCCCCATGTCCCTTTAGGGGCTCCGTATGATCTTGTGTTTAACGTTTGTTTTTTTTGCTCTGCAGATTGTGTGGTGTTGCTGTATGGATGGACTGTGAGGACTCTTTCTGGGACATCTTCTGGATTGTCCGTGTGTTTTTAAAGGTATGTGTGTGAATACAACAACCATTCATAAGCCTAAAAGATAATCCATCATTAACTAATAATTAGGAATAACAGCTTTAGAATGCTTGTCAACACGTGACACATATCCATGACAACCATCTCCCATGATCAGTCAGCTTAACCCCAGACGCCGGCGGTCCCGGTAGAGTTTAGGCACTTCCTCCAAAATAAGGTAAAGGACCAAGAGAACACAAAAATCAATTCAAAATTATATTAAGTCTACCATAATTCAACCTCGCTTGACTGTGCAGCAAATATGTGACTTAAAAGGAAGAGCGGGGACCACTGCTGTAACCAGGAAGTGTCCCGTAAGCGAGATCGTCCCAATTCATATCTCTCCAACCACTGCTGGAGGACTGTCTCCAGGATCCACTCTTTGTCGACCGCATGGGCTGGGTCCTTGGAAGGATGCAGCCCTCGAACTGAGACACAGCTATTTGGTGAAATGCAGGACTGTCTCAAAGTTGTTTTTGTCTTTAACAAGTTCCAAATATGTTGCTACCGCAATGTTTGTCATGATCGCTTCAAAAAAAAAAAGATTTTGGTGGGATTTGTCTCATTTCTTGAGCAGAAGCATTTTTACACTAAGTTTGAATCAATGCATGTTTTATTCTATTCTACATGTAGCGGACAGGTACCCACCCGGCCAGCGGGTGTGCGGCTTCGGCAGTCGCAAAGGCAAAAACTGGGAGGAGTTCGGAGAAGCCATTGATAAAGACTTCTGGGTTGCTTCGAAGCGATTCTAGACCACCATCCGCCGCCTCATGAGGTCGAAGCAGTACGGGGTCAACACCGTGTATAGTGGGGACGCTCTGCTGCTGACCTGAACTGGGAGTTTTGTGGATCGGTGAAAGGAATACTTCGAAGACCTCCTCAATCCCACCTACACGTCTTCCAATGAGGAAGCATTGCCTGGGGAATCTGTGGTGGGCCCTCCTATTTCTGGGGCTGAGGTTCCCAAGTTAGTTAAGAAGCTCCTCGATGGCAGGATGAGATCCGCCCAGAGTTCCTTAAGGCTGTGGATTCTGTGGGGCTGTCTTGGTTAACAAGACTCTGCAGCATTGCGTTGACAATGCTTTCCTCTCCTGCTTGCTTTTTTTTTTCTTGTCTTAACTTTCTTGTTTCCGCTTTTGCACTGCTCTCCAAATCTAAACATTGGAACTATAAACTGACCTCAACGAAATTGACAAGCGGTTGTTGCTGAACACATGAAGGACTCTTGGGAGTAGAGGACGTTGAAGACCTATTCGGAATTATAACTAAAGGGCATCTGCTGATTGGGGTAAGTGGTGCTCTGGTTTGTCGACAAATTGGAAGTTGTTGGAAGCCTTTAAAGTACCCCAAAGCTGCCACAAATTATTGGAGGATGCGGGCAGAATTGTAGAAACGCTTGTGATTTGGATAACATCGGACCGTCTGCCCTGCTGGATGAGTTTGAGGACCAATAACCGACAATTAAGACTGAAAAGCTAATTTTATTTTTGCTCGCAAACAAATCATTCTAATTTGGATTGTTTCCCTGGCTTCCAGACTTGTCTCTCATGGACACACACTTGTTGTTGATGACGTTGATGACTTTGGACTGACTAGCGACTGTACGACACCAAGGCCGCAGAAGGGAGACACGTGGCAGGCTTACACACACACACATGCATGCACAAAAAATATATGCCACACACATACCCCACCCCCATCCTACGCATTTGATGCTGGAATCCCTTTGGGCTGATTGACGGCTGGGCAGCGCATGAATAGCAGCAGCCTGCCGCCATAGCCCCTCCGCTCTTTTAGAGTTCTAACAAAGACCAAAAAATGTGAGCACATTACACCAATTACTAAATCCTTACATTGGCTCCCTGCACATCAGAGAATTGATTTCAAAATCCTCCTACTCACATATAAATCACTACATGGTCTAGGGCCGGAGTATATCAATGATATGTTCCCACTATATAAGCCCTCTAGATCAGTGGTCCCCAACTTTTTCGTGGCTGCGGACAGGTCAACGCTTGATAGTTAGTCCCGCGGCCCGGCGGGGGGATGGGTGTCGGTGGTGGAGGTTGTGGGGTGTGGGATATTCTTTTATTTATTATTTTGTCATGAAAAAGGGAGTTTTTTTGGGTTGGTGCGCTAATTGTAAGTGTATCTTGTGTTTTTTTATGTTTATTTAATAATAAAAAAAAAAAATTAAAAAAAATAAATATATATATATATATATATATATATATATATATATATATATATATATATATATATATATATATATATATATATATATATATAATAATATTATGCGGCCAGGTGGTTGGGGACCACTGGTCTAGATCACTAAAATCCTCTGACACCAGTCTGTTAGCGGTTCCCAGAGTAAACTCAAATCAAGGGAGAGCATTATTCAGTCACTATGCAACAAATAGCTGGAATAAACTTCCTGAAGACGTGAGACTTTCCCTAACTCAGACTACTTTTAAAACTAGACTGAAAACTTGGCTTTGAGCCACATTTGACTAACTGCACTAGAGCAAGCCCGGTCACAGGCAATTACAGAGCCTGCTAGCATGGGTATGGAGTCAGTTAAGTTAGAACTAGCCAGCGCCAGGCTGGATGATCCCTGTACACATAGCAATTTTCTTAGAATAATACACAACTCACATAATGGTTTTTCTGCTATGACTATGACTACGTCAGAGTAAGACATGCGTTCTACTGAGGTGGCAAATTATGATGCGTTCAGTTTATCGCAGCACCAAGTAGACAATCTGAAAATTCCCGTCATATCAATTCCTAGATATGGTCGTAATTATTTTAAGTACACTGCGCATAATAAACGCAACATTATTAATATTGCTACTAAGGATAATTTTATCAACAACTCCTTAAAACAGCCCACTACTTATAATATGGGCTTTCTAAACATCAGATCTTTGTCTCCCAAAACGTTATTAGTTAATGAGGTCATTAGAGACAACAACCTTAACGTCATCGGTCTTAGCGAAACCTGGCTTAAACCAGACGACTTTTTTGCGATAAATGAGGCACCCCCTCCTAACTATACGAATGCGCATATTGCCCGTCCCCTTAAAAGGGGAGGGGGGGTCGCATAATATACAACAAAAACTTTAACTTTAGTCCTAACTTAAATAATAAATATAAATCGTTTGAGGTGCTTTCTATGAAGTCTGCCACACCGCTGCCTCTGTGCCTGGCTGTTATCTACCGCCCCCAGGGCCCTATTCGGACTTTATTAGTGAATTCTCAGAGATTGTTGCTGATCTAGTGACGCACGCCGATAATGTAATTATAATGGGGGACTTTGATATCCATATGAATACCCCATTGGACCCACCGTACGTGGCGCTCCAGACTATAACTGATAGCTGTGGTCTTACACAAATAATAAATGAACCGACGCATCGCAGCGGTATTACGATAGACCTAGTGCTTGTCAGAGGTATCACCATTTCCAAAGTTATGATACTCCCGTATACTAAAGTAATGTCCGATCATTACCTTATAAAATTCGAAGTTCGGACTCATGTTCGGCAAGCTAATAATAATAATAACTGCTATAGCAGCCGCAACATTAATGCTGCCACAACGACGACTCTTGCTGATCTACTTGCCCTCGGTAATGGCACCATTCCCAAAGCATGTGGGCTCTATTGATAACCTCACTAACAACTTTAACAAGGCCCTGCGCGAAACCATTGATAGTATAGCACCGCTGAAGTTAAAAAAGGCTCCAAAAAGGCATACCCCGTGGTTTACAGAAGAAACTAGAGCTCAGAAATTATTATGTAGAAAGCTGGAACGCAAATGGCGCACGACTAAACCTGAGGTGCACCATCAAGCATGGAGTGATAGTTTAATAAGTTATAAACGCATGCTTACCTTAGCTAAAACTAATTATTACTCAAATCTCATCCGCATTAATAAAAACGATCCAAAATTTTTGTTTAGTACAGTAGCATCGCTAACCCAACAAGGGACTCCTTCCAGTAGCTCCACCCATTCGGCAGATGATTTTATGAAGTTCTTTCATAAGAAAATTAAAGTTATTAGAAAGGAGATTAAAGACAATGCGTCCCAGTTACAACTGGGTTCTAGTGACACAGATACGACTGTATATACGGCGGATACTGCAAATATCCAAAATAGTTTCTCTCGGTTTTTGAAATGAAATAACATTAGAAGAATTGTTACAACGTGTAAATGGAATAAAACAAACAACATGTTTACTTGACCCACTTCCTGGGAAACTTATGAAGGACCTTTTTGTATTATTAGGTCCATCAGTGCTAAATATTATAAACTTATCACTTTCCTCGGGCACTGTTCCCCTAGCATTCAAAAAAGTGGTTATTCATCCTCTCCTTAAAAGACCTAACCTCGATCCTAACCTCATGGTAAACTACCGACCGGTGTTTCACCTTCCCTTTATTTCGAAAATCCTCGAAAAAATTGTTGCAGAGCAGCTAAATGAACACTCAGCGTTTAACAATCTATGTGAAACCTTTCATTCCGGTTTCAGGGCAAATCACTCTACTGAGACAGCCCTCGCAAAATTGACTAATGATCTATTGCTAACGATGGATTCTGATTCGTCATCTATGTTGCTGCTCCTCGATCTTAGCGCTGCTTTCGATACCGTCGATCATAATATTTTATTAGAGCGTATCAAAACACACATTTTAATGTCAGACTCAGCCCTGTCTTGGTTTAACTCTTATCTTACTGACAGGGTGCAGTGTGTCTCCCATAACAGTATGACCTCGGACTATGTTAAGGTAACGTGTGGAATTCCCCAGGGTTCGGTCCTTGGCCCTGTACTCTTCAGCATCTACATGCTGCTGCTGGGTGACGTCATACGCAAATACGGTATTAGCTTTCACTGTTATGCTGATGACACCCAACTCTACATGCCCCTAAAGCTGACCAACACGCCGGACTGTAGTCAGTTTGAAGCGTGTCTTAATGAAATTAAACAATGGATGTCCGCTAATTTTTTGCAACTTAACGCCAAAAAAACGGAAATGCTGATTATCGGTCCTGCTAGACACCGACCTCTATTTAATAATACAACTTTAACATTTGACAACCAAATAATAAAACAAGGTGACTCTGTAAAAAATCTGGGTATTATCTTCGACCCAACTCTCTCCTTTGAGTCACACATTAAAAGCGTTACTAAAACGGCCTTCTTTCATCTCCGTAATATCGCTAAAATTCGCTCCATTTTGTCCACTAAAGACGCCGAGATCATTATCCATGCGTCTGTTACGTCTCGTCTCGATTACTGTAACGTATTATTTTCGGGTCTCCCCATGTCTAGCATTAAAAGATTACAGTTGGTACAAAAAGCGGCTGCTAGACTTTTGACAAGAACAAGAAAGTTTGATCATAGTACACCTATACTGGCTCACCTGCACTGGCTTCTTGTGCACTTAAGATGTGACTTTAAGGTTTTACTACTTATGTATAAAATACTACACGGTCTAGCTCCATCCTATCTTGTCGATTGTATTGTACCATATGTCCCCGCAAGAAATCTGCGTTATTAGTGATTCCTAGAGCCCAAAAAAAGTCTGCGGGCTATAGAGCGTTTTCCGTTCGGGCTCCAGTACTCTGGAATGCCCTCCCGGTAACAGTTCGAGATGCTACCTCAGTAGAAGCATTTAAGTCTCACCTTAAAACTCATCTGTATACTCTAGCCTTTAAATAGACCTCCTTTTTAGACCAGTTGATCTGCCGCTTCTTTTCTTTTTTCCCCTATGTCCCCCCCTCCCTTGTGGAGGGGGTCCGGTCCGATGACCATGGATGAAGTACTGGCTGTCCAGAGTCGAGACCCAGGATGGACCGCTCGTCGGGACCCAGGATGGACCGCTCGCCTGTGTATCGGTTGGGGACATCTATATGCTGCTGATCCGCCTCCGCTTGGGAATGTTTCCTGTGGACGGGACTCTTGCTGCTGTCTTGGATCCGCTTTGAACTGAACTCTCGCGGCTGTGTTGGAGCCACTATGGATTGAACTTTCACAGTATCATGTTAGACCCGCTCGACATCGATTGCTTTCGGTCCCCTAGAGGGGGGGGGTTGCCCACATCTGAGGTCCTCTCCAAGGTTTCTCATAGTCAGCATTGTCACTGGCGTCCCACTGGATGTGAATTCTCCCTGCCCACTGGGTGTGAGTTTTCCTTGCCCTTTTGTGGGTTCTTCCGAGGATGTCGTAGTCGTAATGATTTGTGCAGTCCTTTGAGACATTTGTGATTTGGGGCTATATAAATAAACATTGATTGATTGATTGATTGATGTTCACCTTAGCTTTCAGCTAAATCTTTGAATCTTTTAACTTTTAACAGCCGCACTGTTTTATTTTTATTGTCTGCATTTTAATTTTGCTTTTATTACCTAGTACCAACCTCATCACGTCCGTTGTGTCCTTGAGCAAGACACTTCACCCTTGCTCCTGATGGCTGCTGGTTAGCGCCTTGCATGGCAGCTCCTTCCATCAGTGGGTGAATGTGTGTGTGAATGGGTAAATGTGGAAGTAGTGTCAAAGCACTTTGAGTACCTTGAAGGTTTTTCCGGAAAAGCGCTATACAAGTACAACCCATTTCTCATTTATTTATTACTTTCATTTCACTTTGTTATTTGTGAAGCACTTTGAGTCTGCCTTGTGTATGAAAAGTGCTATACAAATAAAGTTGCTTTGCCTTGCCTTTTACAAGTCATGAGTTCTCATCCCCTTCAACTTTTTTTTCCATCTTTAATAGGGCGCTTTGTGGCAACCCATCAGCGTTCTTGTTCCGTACACTGTTTGTCTAATCTTGAATGGGTTTGTGCTGAAAAACAAATTTTGTTGTACTTGTGCAATGACAATAAAGAGCCATCCATCCACCCATCCAACTGACAATAAAGATCCATCATCCATCCATCTATAAAGGGAGAATCGAAGGGTGTGTTCCAACTATCGTGGGATCACACTTCTCAGCCTTCCTGTTAAGGTCGATTCAGGTGTATTGGAGAGAAAGCTACGCCATACAGTCGAACCTTGGATTCAGGAGCAGCAGTGTGGTGTTCGTCTAGGTCCTGGAACTGTGGCCCAAATGTCTACATGTGTTTCGTGGAGTTGGAGAAGGCATCCGATTGTGTCCCTCAGGAAGTTCTGTGTATAGTACCCAGAGAGTATATGGACTGTTTGGTTGTCGTGGTCCCCTCCCTGTATGATCGGTGTAGCAACTTGTTCTGCGTTGCGGGCAATAAGTCGGACCCGTTCCCAGTGAAGGTTGAACTCCGCCAGGGCTGCCCTTTGTCACAGATTCTGTTTACAACTTTTATTGACATAATTTCTAGCAGCAGTCAGGGTATTGAGGGGATCTGGTTTGGTGGCTGCAGGCTTAGGTCTTTGCTTTTTGCAAATGATGTGGTCCTGATGGCTTCTTCTAGCCAGGATCTTAAGCTCTCTCTGGATCAGTTTGCAGCTAAATGTGAAGCGACTAGGATGAACATCAGCACTTTAAAGTCCGAGTCCATGGTTCTTGCCCGGAAAAGAGGGGAGTGCCATCTCCTGGTTGGGGAGACCCTGCTCCAATTGAAGGAGTTCAAGTACCCCGGGGTCTCAAAATACACCCTATGGGCTTAATCTACTAAAGGTTTTTCCAGTATTAAAACATATGCAAACTTGATAGTACACACAAAGCTGATTGACAAAGCTTGTCCTGAAGATTGCATCTCTTAAGTGGGCATAATAAACTGCTCAATCCATTTCCTGTGTCTGTCATCATGAATATGCAAATAATGTTCATGCACTCATCCACTCATTGCGTTTTTATTCAGTACGTCTCAAAAGTATGTGGCAGTTGTGCGGAAAGGAAGCGACTGTGTTGCAGCTCTGTCCTACGTAGGCTTGTCAACCAATACAGACTGTCAAAAATGAAAATATTGGACATATAGTCTTTTCAGCAGTATAGTTTTGTTATTTTATAGCTGCTGGATGACTTAAAGCACCAGTACAATGGAAAAACATGTTGACTATATTAAAGCGATTATCACATAGTTCTGATTTATAACACCAAAAGACTTATTAAAATTTGTTAATAAATAGGTATGATCAAAATAATAAATCTCACGTAGATTACCCAGGCATAATGAGCATGAGCTGTCCCGTGATCTGTGACGTGCATGGGGGACCACAGTTTACTTCAACAACAACAAACCAACTACTTGCAGCACACTTTTTGAGAGACGACAGAGACTAATTTGGGACAAATGATTCAAAACTCTGTGTTTTGAGCCTGAATCTAAGGAGGATGAGCTACAAGTTTTA
Source organism: Nerophis ophidion (assembly GCF_033978795.1). Taxonomy (NCBI): domain Eukaryota; kingdom Metazoa; phylum Chordata; class Actinopteri; order Syngnathiformes; family Syngnathidae; genus Nerophis; species Nerophis ophidion. Next base: position 39,074,497 of record NC_084615.1, on the reverse strand, counting down.
GAAGTTGTGCTAAACCAGGGGTCACCAACGCAGTGCCCGCGGGCACCAGGTAGCCTGTAACGACCAGATGAGTTGCCCGCTGGCCTGTTCTAAAAATAGTTAAAATAGCAGCACTTACCCGTGAGCTGCCTTTATTTTTTAAATTTTATTTATTTACTAGCAAGCTGGTCTCGCTTTGCTCGACATTTTTAATTCTAAGAGAGACAAAACTCAAATAGAATTTGAAAATCCAAGAAAATATTTTAAAGACTTCGTCTTCACTTGTTTAAATAAATGCATTTATTTTTTTACTTTGCTTCTTCTGACTTTCAGAAAGACAATTTTAGAGAAAAAATACAACCTTAAAAATGATTTTAGGATTTTTAAACACATATACTTTTTACCTTTTAAATTCCTTCCTCTTCTTTCCTGACAATTTAAATCAATGTTCAAGTACATTTATTTTTTTTATTGTAAATAATAATAATTACATTTTAATTTAATTCTTGATTTTAACTTCTGTTTTTTCGACGAAAAATATTTGTGAAATATTTCTTCGAACTTTTTATGATTAAAATAAAAAAAAAATATTCTGGGCAAATTTAAAAAATCTGTAGAATCAAATTTAAATCTTATTTCAAAGTCTTTTGAATTTCTTTTAAAATTTTTGTTCTGGAAAATCTAGAAGAAATAATGATTTGTCTTTATTAGAAATATAGATTTGTCCAATGTGTTATATATTCTAACAAAATGCAGATTGGATTTTAACCAATTTAAAACATGTCATCAAAATTCTAATTCTAATCTCAATCAGGAAAAATTACTAAAGCTGTTCCATAAATTCTTTTTTTTATTTTTTCAAAAAGTTTCAAATGAGCTAGTTTTCCCTTCTTTTCTTCTGTTGAATTTTGAATTTTAAAGAGTCGAAATTGAAGATAAACTATGTTTCAAAATTTGATTTCAATTTTTTTCCTGTTTTCTCCTCTTTTGAACCGTTCAATTAAGTGTTTTTTCATCATTTTATTCTCTACAAAAAACCTTCCTTAAAAGGAAAAAAAGTGTACGACGGAATGACAGACAGAAATACCCATTTATATATATATATATATATATATATATATATATATATATATATATATATATATATATAATTTTTATTTTTTATTTTTATTTATTAAAGATAAAATGAGCAAATTGTTTATTTCTGGCAATTTATTTAAGAGTGTATCAAACTGGTAGCTCTACGCATTAATTAGTACCCAAGAAGTAGCTCTTGGTTTCAAAAAGGTTGGTAACCTTTGGGCTAAACAGACACAGTTCTAGTGAAACACTATGCATCATGTAGCAGTATTGCTAAGTGCTGAACAAGAAATACAGTACAAGCTATGAACATAAAAGAACAACCACATACTGTACAATCTCACTGGGATGCCAACTGATGAGATGTCTGTGTTTGAAATAAGAAATAATCATAATCCCTACAAAGTGTTAAAAAACCATAAATGTTTTTTACGTTCCGGTCGCATCGTCGTGACTGTTGTGTTTCCCTGGATGCGCCTGACAAACATGAAGTAGCGTGCAGCTAAAGAAAGTCTTTTAATCCTTCAATAAGGCAAACTAAATGGATAGATAGATAGATAGATAGATAGATACATAGATAGATGGATAGATAGATAGATAGTACTTTATTGATTACTTCAGGAGAGTTCCTTCAGGAAAAATAAAATTAAAAACTAGTAGATTTTAATATAGCATGAAAACAATCATGAAGCTAACATGAACGCAAACTGTCACAAAGCGAACAATGGTCCTGCGCTGGATGAACACCCAAACTGGCATAAAAAGGGGTATGTTTAGGATTAGCAACAGGCGTGTCCTAATCACCAAATAGAGCCTGGTGTGGAAGCTCAGTGCTCCTAGAAACTGGAAAGTAAACAAGGAATGGAAGAACTAAAAGAACTGGCAACATAAATATACACTAAATGAGCATCTTTTTGTCTTTCATGCCATCTCCAGGTTGAAGTTGAATGTCAGCGTTCACCAACTCTCGGTTTATGGATAAAAACTTCTGATATCCAGCTGAGAGCCATGATTCACCAACTCAGAGGCGAAGCAGCAGCAGGTCACGGGCCGGCTCAGCATAGCAGCATAAGCTATTTAGTGTTCTGTGATCAAAAATAGATCGTCTGCATTTGCGCTTATAATAACAATGTCACTAATACTTGGTTGATATTCATGTCACAACATGTAAATAGAGAATCAACTCTTTTTGGGTGGTTATTTAGAAGGCTTTGTGGGCAGGATACAAGAACCCCCGTTGACTCCATTGTTAGCTGACTTTCGCCAACATTTATTAACGATTTAAAATGCATAAAAAAATTAAAAACATACAGTATGTGTTCTTGTCTTGAAAAAGGCATTTTTGAATGATAACAGTACATCTTTCCCATGTTTGCGTATTTCCACTATGACTGATCTGCTGACTATCGGCAGAGTGCAGAGGAGTTTCCCCCAATGACATAATCAAATCTTCAGTGCGCTAAAAAAAGTGTGCTCCTTTGTAGATGGGGACTGCTTCTAAAAAGCCCATAATAAGTGGTGCATTATAGTCCGCATCATGTTTCAAATCATAGTAAAAACACCACATCCAGGAGCATGATAACAGATATTCAGAAAATCAATGTCTTCATTGTTAAAGCCGCTTAGTAGATGCAAAAACATAATTTAAAGGCGTCATAACCATAACATGATTACTTTTTTACATTTAAAACACATACTTTTGGTCTCCATAACATATAATGGTGGTTCTTTAGTCAACATTTATTATTGATTGTTTTACAGACCATGTTCAAGACACTTTCTAACCGGCTCTTCAGGGTGCCGTTTCATGGGTGATCCTATTTACATGCCTCCATTTTGACTGCGTATCCTCCTTGTCAGCCATGTTGTAGTTTTCAGTGCTTCCATATGGAGTATACTGACAGATAAAAGAGAACTATACACTAAATTGAGTTAGAAATGGCAAAAGCAGAGGGTGCATTTGCATATATGAGCCAGGATACCCCACAACAATTGGATAGAGAAAAGGTGGCAGTAAATTGACAACAAGGTCGGACTACGATGGTAGACTTGCACAAAGCACTTCTGGTAAATCTTTACCATATATGGAGATATGTATTCTGTATATCTGCTGACTTCACAACTGGGAAGAATGTCACAAGTCGGGCAAATTCCACACAGTGCCTTTGGAGAAAGTATTAAAGAAGGCAACGTTGTTTTATAAATATCTCTGCAATGCCACCATGGTTTGATTTCACATTTTGGAGACACAAATACACTAAAACAGGTACCAATAGGTAAGAGAAGTTTGTTTTCGCATTTGTTTCCGTTTAAATAAAGTGGGTTGCACCACTTATGCACTTGTTATCAATTGTACTCACAGTCTTAGTAGATCACACGCAACACCCCCACTAATACTACAAACAATTGTATAGTTTATACACACTTTTTGGTGCGTGTTATTTAGATTTTAGTAGATCGGGCCCTAAATGTATTGACCCGTCTCAGATGACTTTATTGACTTGATGAGTCTTTTGAGTAACAGGACTGAAAGTGACAGGACTGCATTTTTAGAAGTCACCGTGAGGTGAGCATGCGTTTAATATTTGAACTTAAATGATCCATCCATCCATCCATTTTATAAAGCTTGTCCGTTTTGAGATGGCAGGGAGTGCTAGAGCCTATCTCACCTGCATTTGGGTGGAAGGCGGCGTACACCCTGGACAAGTTGGCCCCTCATCACAGGGCCAACACAGATAGACAGACAACATTCACACTCACATTCACACACTAGGGCCAATTTAGTGTTGCCAATCAACCTATCCACAGGTGCATGTCTTTGGAGGTGGATGGAAGCCAGAGTATCCGTAGGGAACTCACGCAGTCACGGGGAGGACATGCAAACTCCACACAGAAAGATCTTGAGCCCAGGATCAAACCCAAGACCTTAGTATCGCGACGCAGACGTACTAACCCCGGTTTCACCGAGCTGCCCCCCTTAAATGATTATATAATAAATGTACTTTCACCTCAAATAAAGTAATAATACATTTGATAACACATTTATGTAGATCTGTTTTTAAATGTAATTTTAGACCATTAATTGGATTATTTACAGACTTTTATTAATTTTATTTTGTCCCATTTGACCCTCCATATATGCCATGAAGACACAACATCAGATTTGATTACATTCAATAAACACTTATATACTGAAATGAGATTTTCTTATTGAAACGGGGATAGCAGGTCCATTTTATGTGTCATACTTGATCATTTCGAGATATTGCCATATTTTTGCTGAAAGAATTTAGTAGAGAACATCGACCATAAAGTTCGCAACTTTTGGTCGCTAAATCAAAAAGCTTTGCCTGTACCGGAAGTCGCAGACGATGACGTCACCCCTGGGAGGGCTCCTCACATCCTCACATTGTTTATAATGGGAGCCTCTAACAAAAAGAGCTATTCGGACCGAGAAAACGACAATTTCCCCATCAACTTGAGCTAGGATGAAAGATTTGTGGCTGAGGATATTGATAGCGAAGGACTAGAAAAAAAAAAAAAAAAAGTTAAAAAAAAAAAAGGCGATTGCATTGTGAGCGATTCAGATGTTTTAGACACATTTACTAGGATAATTCTGGAAGATCCCTTATCTGCTTATTGTTTTAATAGTGTTTTAGTGAGATTTTAAAGATTGTAAAGACATACCTTGAGGTCGGATGGCTGCGGTGAACGGGCAGTGTCTCAGAGAGAAGCCGAGGAGCCAAGCTCACAGTTGCCTTTTTTGACATGACAGCTGCTGCAGGACGACGAATAATCCATTGATGTCTCCGGTAAGATATATATCACAATTTCCCCATCCAAAAACATGCTGGTTGACGTAGAGAAAACATGTTCGCTTGACCGCAACAAACAAAGAAACCCTGGCTGTGTCTCGGTGCTAAAGGCAGCTGCAATCCACCGCTAACCACCAACAGCATTGTTCTTTATAGTCTCCATCATTAAATTAACAAGTTGCAAACGATTCAGCAACACAGATGTCCAAAATACTGTGTAATTACGCCATGAACAGAGAAGACTTTTAGCCGTGTTTGGTGCAGCGCTAATATTTCCTTACAGTCCGTGACGTCACGCGTACGCGTCATCATTCCGCGACGTTTTCAACAAGAAACTCCTGGGAAATTAAACATTTTAATTTAGTAAACTAAAAAGGCCGTATTGGCATGTGTTGCAATGTTAATATTTCATCATTGATATATAAACTATCAGACTGCGTGGTCAGTAGTAGTGGGTTTCAGTAGGCCTTTAAAGAGTCAAATAATAAGTCCTCATGTTCTTTAAATCATTTTCCATTGGCTTGTGGCTTATTCCAAAAATTTGAAAGAGTTGTGATATCGGACTTCAGAGTGTGTAAATTATCTTCAAAATCAGCACACACTTGGATCGGTCTAGGAAAAATAATGAATACTTTTAATCACGTTAAGTTGTAAAAACTGTAATATGGTTTAAAAAATTATAATAATGCACATTTCTTATGAATCAAAACATAATGCGCAGTTTTTTCCTCCCCACTCAAGTGGTTTTACATCATGTTCAAATATGCAGATTAATGGATGACCTCTGATTAGACGCCCCGCAGCCCTTTGCCGTCCTTGCCACCAAGTGGCCTGGCATGCATATTACATCACAGCTCACTGGAATATCGTCCAACGTTGCTTTTGACGCGTTTCCTTGCGAGTTCCGACATAAACCCAAGTTTAAGCCGCACTTCTTATAAAAAATGTCCTCTTCTTCTTTCCTGGTTACATTCCAGCAGATCAGCACGGTGCCTCAAAGTCGAGTTGAAATGCAATCTGCTGTGTAGTTTTAGTGCGCATGCTTAAGAGCGCCTTCAACAACCACCTCTGAATTCCTACAAATGGGAGCATTAAAAAGCGCTTTGAGGGAAGTCAGGTGCTTAAGAGGCGCATTTAGCTTCCATTCACCGGCTATCAAGCGCATTCACCACACGCACGCCTTCCCCAAGGGTGTGGAATGTAAAAGCAAGCGTCGTTTTCACCGAGCGCAGCTGCCACCGCTCCAGGTAGCGTACGCGTCATCGAAGAAGCGGAGTTATAATTTAGCCTGTCAAAATAAACCAGGAATTCTATTTGTCTGCTTTGAATCCGCCGCCATTCAGTGAGACAAGTCGCCTTTATTTATGCATGGACGCAGCTGCTGTTTATTACGGCGGGATCTTGTTAGCAGAGATATTAATACGCTTGTCTTGTGTCGACGCCAACACGTGTTCCAGCTAGCGCGGATGTTGAAATTAATAACGCATCTTTGACGGGATGAAGCCGCTCCCAGAATAATGGATTTGGCAAAGGCCGGAACGAACTACGGCGACACCAGACAATTAGTTTGGGAAATGTGCGAGGAGGAAGGAGGCGTGCACACAAATCAACGGGTTTGGTTCCGCCTAAGCAAAATAACAACTTTTGGAATTCATCATTTTCTCTCCCATTGTTTGCTTGTGTCTGCTTATTGTGTTCTCACAATAGACCAACATTATAAAATATGTATAATGTTATATATATGTAAAATTTGCCCGTCCTTCATAATAGGACAGTCAACTGGTTAGTGACTACTCTTACTGTGGAATGAGCTGTGTTGTACGCAGACGATTAAATAGTTTCGAGTGCAATATATCCGACACTGATTATTTATTACTCCGGTACTCTGTCTTGTTCTGTATCCATCCATCCATTTTTCTACCGCTTGTCCCTTTTTGGGGTCGCTGGAGCCTATCTCAGCTGCATTTGGGCAACAGGCGGGGTACACCCTGGACAAGTCGCCACCTCATCGCAGGGCCAACACAGACAGACAGACAACATTCACACTCACATTCACACAGGTGGGAGGAAGCCGGAGTACCCGGAGGGAACCCACGCAGTCACGGAGAGAACTTGCAAACTGACACGTTGGCGACACATGGTGGATGCGCGTTGTCACCCCAGGGATGCACGAGGACCAAGACAGGGAGGAATTGCAGGTAAGACTAGATTTAGGCATAGCTCGGTTGGTAGAGTGGCCGTCAGCAACTTGAGGGTTGCAGGTTCGATTCACGCTTCCGCCATCCTAGTTACTGCTGTTGTGTCCTTGGGCAAGACACTTTACCCACCTGCCTCCAGTGCCATCCACACTGGTTTAAATGTAACTTAGATATTGGGTTTCACTATGTAAAGCGCTTTGAGTCACTAGAGAAAAGCCCTATATAAATATAATTCACTTCACTTCACTAATACAAACATAAAATAACACTGATACAAAATGACAAAGAAAAGGCGTGCCGAACACACTGTAAGCTAAGCTAAAACTTAGCAACGAGAGCAGAGTCCAAAACATAGACGTGCAGAGCGCACGCGAAGCTAAGGCGAAACTTAGCAATAGTAGATACAAAAACGAGGAACAAACGTGCGTGTTGCAAGAAGCAAACAAACCAACTGGAATGAAGTGAGGTAGCAGGCAGGTCTAAATACTAAAGCAATCAATGAAAAACAGGTGTGCGTAAAAACAAGGGCAGGTGGGACCAATGTGAAACCAAGGTAACCAGACAAAACAAGGAAGTGCACAAACCAGGGAACGGAAGAGTCCAAAATCATGACACCAACTCCACACAGAAAGATCCCGAGTGCGGGATTGAACTCAGGACTACTCAGGACCTTCATATTTTGAGGTAGAGGCACTAACCCCTGTCCCACCGTGCTGCCCGTCTTGTCTTGTTCTGTATATTGTACAGTATTTAGTATTTTATACAGGATTGCTTATTTTTATTGGATAGTAGTCTGTTTATTTTAATTCTTAGTTTTATCTTTATTACCTCTTGTGTAATTTATTTTTATCCCATATTTGTTCCCACTCACGCACCTTAAGTTGAAGTCCTTAATCTCGTTGTATGCAAATGTAATGACAATATAGTCAATTCTATTGTAGTCCATTCTACTGTATAAAATAAGTGTACTATCAATCAATCAATCAATCAATGTTTTTTTATATAGCCCTAAATCACAAATGTCTCAAAGGACTGTACAAACCACTACGACTACGACATCCTCGGAAGAACCCACATAAGGGCAAGGAAAACTCACACCCAGTGGGCAAGGAAAATTCACACCCAGTGGGACGCCAGTGACAATGATGACTATGAGAAACCTTGGAGAGGACCTCAAATGTGGGCAACCCCCCCCCCCCTTTAGGGGACCGAAAGCAATGGATGTCGAGCAGGTCTAACATGATACTGTGAAAGTTCAAACCATAGTGGCTCCAACACTATTATTATTTTTAGGTGATGTTGCAAACCTAACCTGACTCTCGCCAGATCCTTGTAGTTCGCCGAGCTCCACACAAGGATATGGGATCGAGGGCAATGCAAACTCCTTCAAGATAGCAAAATATAACGAACCAATCAGGATCGCCGGGCGGGATTTCATAGATGTGAAATAGCGCCGAAGCAACTGTTTGATTCAAACAACAATGGTGGCACGCAGCGAGGAGTCGTGTGCTGACATTGATTGTGCTATTGCAACTGTTTTGTCGAATCCATCGAGTATTAATTCTTTAAAAGATTAACGGAGAACGGTTTTGAAGGCATTTATTGGTGGCAAGAATGTTTTAACTCTTCTTTGGCAAGAGCTTGCTTTACCAAATCGCTCCACTGGTGGTGAATGAAAGGGGACGAGTGCAATATTTTTTTGCTGTTCCCAATGAAGCCTTTTATTTGCATATTTTCTTTGCACATACGACATCGATCGTCTACTAACATATCTGCGTTGTTTCAGTAAAAGTTCTGTAACTTTTCGCTCTGTCGTTATCCAATATGTCGACTGTTCTGTTCTATATTTCCCAGCGTCGCTCTCATCAGCGTCACAGGTTGATTTCGATGTGAGTGGTTAAAGTCGCACGTCATTCAAGATAACAGACAAGTGGTTTATCCAATCACATACAATTACTTTTTTTTACAAGGCCCCACCTTTTGATATATAGCTCCTATAGAGAAGTCCCAGATCCTTGTGTGGAGCTCAGCAAACTACAAAGATCTGGCCAGAGTCAGGTTAGTGCAAACCTCTGTTTTGTCAGGACTTGATCACAAATAGGACACAGATACAGAGTGAAGAACAATCCGGCAGGCTTTTATTTTGAAATGTTTACTTTTCAACTCCTGAGTCAGGGCAATACAACAACGGCTATAAACTGACAATTAGGCGAAAAGGTTTCACAAAAAGTGAACAAACCGAAAATCACTCCGAAAGGAGGAAACAAAAAAATATCAATCTCTAACTATACTTAGCGCCCTGCGATGAGGTGGCGACTTGTCCAGGGTGTACACTGCCTTCCGCCCGATTGTAGCTGAGATAGACACCAGCGGTAGAAAAAGGATGGATGGATGGGTGGAAATATACTTAGCGAGGAATATAACTATGAAATTCAACAACAACAACAAACGCTCCAAAAGGAGGGAGAAACAATGGACTATAGAACTTCTACACTGTTTCTGGTCTAGAAAAATAATTAACAAAAAAATCACTCTAAAAAGAGGAAAAGAAAGAACTGTAAGAAATTGAAACTCACCACTTCGACTTGAAAACTTTATAAACCAAAAATCACTCTGCTTAAGAGGAGAAAAAGAAACTCAAAATACCAACAATGAATTTCAGGATAAGGGATAACTCAAAACCAAGACGAGACAAGGCTTGGGCATGAGGGTGGAAATGCATGATGCAACAAGACATTCTGGCATAAAACAAAGGGAGACGCGGACTACAAGACATATGGGGGTAATGGGGAACAGGTGGAAACAATCAGGGATCAGGGATGACGTCAGACTGATGACACAAACGGGAGGGCAGTTGACCTGAAACGAGAGGAGAGTTACTTTTCAAACTAAAACATGAAATTACCAAGACAAAAACCAAGACAAGAACTCCCTCACTGCAGTGTGACATGTTTAGAGAGAGTTTGCAATAGATAGCTTCTTTCACACACTTTCATTTGTTTTATGTCGTTTGCCACTTTGAGAGATTTGCGCCTGTAGACATTGAAAGAGTAAAACAATATGTCGGAGTAATAATAGATTATAAAAGTAACTGGAAATTTCCAATAAAAATATACCACAAAGTGGCAAGAAATCTGTCGTTAAGGAATGGTAATAGGGTTGTACTTGTATAGCTGTACACATGCATGAGGGAGTTTATTCTATTATTATTATTATTATTATTATTTTTATTTTATTTTTTATATTTATATATGTATGTATGTATATGTGTATATACAGTTGTGATCAAAATTATTCAACCCCACACAATTTTGGTGTTTTAGCAAGTTGGACATTTATTCCATATTTTGTTTATAGTCATATCAAATAAAGATGTGTCAAATAGACAAATGCAACTTAAATTGTAACACTGTATTTTACAAAATACCAAAAAGGACATTTTTCTTAATATCTCATTGACAAAAATTATTCAACCCCCTAGTTACATGCATCTTTAGTACTTAGTAGAACACCCTTTGGCAGTAATTACATCCTTCAAACGTGATACATAACCGGACACAAGCTTCTTGCAACCATCTACAGGTATTTTAGCCCATTCCTCTTGGGCAAAGGCCTCCAGTTCATTCATATTCTTGGGCTTGCGTGCTGCAACTGCCTTCTTCAAGTCCCACCACAGGTTTTCTATAGGATTTAGGTCTGGCGACTGTGAAGGCCACTCCAGAGTCTTCCAACCCTTTTTCTGCAACCACTCTGATATTGATTTGGAGGTATGCTTGGGATCGTTGTCCTGTTGGAAGGTCCAACGTCTCCCAAGCCTCAGCTTCGTCACTGACTTCATAACATTTGCAGCTAATATATCCTGGTAGGAAATATAATTCATAATGCCTTGAACGCGCTGGAGATTCCCGGTACCTGAGGCAGAGAAACAGCCCCAGAGCATGATTAACCCCCACCATTCTTAACAGTAGGCAAGGTGTTGTTCTCTTTGTAAGCTTCATTTTTTCTCCTCCAGACATAACGTTGATTCATAGGCCCAAAGAGTTCCAGTTTTGTCTCATCACTCCATAGAACGGTTTCCCAAAACCTTTGGGGTTTGTCCAGATGATTTTTGGCTTACTGGAGTCTATTTTCCTTGTGCCTGGTAGTCAGAAGTGGGGTACGCCTGTGAGTCCTGGCATGGAGGCCTTCATCTCGTAGTGTGTCCTGTTGTAGTTCCTCAGCTGTTACCCGGGGGGTTTTCACCACTGTACGCTTCAAATACCGGACAGCAGTTGTCACAGCATCCTCTTTCTACCACGCCCAGGAAGTGTTTCCACTGTGCCTTTAGCTTTGAACTTGCAAATTATGCTCCCAAATGTGTCTCTTGGAATGTGTAATGTCGTTGCTATTTTCTTATATCCATATCCTATCTTATGAAGAGAAATTACCTCCTTTCTTGACTTCTTAGACCACTCCCTGGACTTCACACCATGTTGCAAATACACCATTGACCATCTACAAGAAGCTGAGCGTCACAGTCTTTTTCAATCAGTTTAATTGTTGCTCGTTATGGTTCTAATCACATCTACAGGTGTTTTCAACACCTGATTGAAAAGCCCTTATTCAAATTCTGTTCTTCAGTTATTATCTTCAAGGGGTTGAATAATTTTGTCAATGAGATATTAAGAGAAATGACCCTGTTTGGTATGTTACAAAATATAATGTTGTAATTCAAGTTGCATTTGTCTATTTAATGCATCTTTATTTGATATGACTATAAACAAAATACGGAATAAATGTCCTACTTGCTAAAACACCAAAATTGTGTGGGGGTTGAATAATTTTGATCACAACTGTACATGTGTATATGTGTATGTATGTATATGTATGTATATATTTATATATGTGTGTGTATGTATATATGTGCTGTATATGTATATATGTATGTGTTTATATGTATATATGTACTGTATGTTTATAGAGTATATATATGTGTGTATGTATATATTATTATTATTATTATTATGTACTTTTTTATTGTTATTATTATTTTTTAATTTATTAAAAAAAAAATATATATATATATATTATTTATTTGTGTGGGGCGTTCCGCAGGTCTCGCTTCCTGTTGAGTGGGGTCCATGCCCGTGTGGCCCGTCCTTGCGCTGTGGGGTTAGTGTTGGTGACTTGATGCGGTGGAAGCGCGGCCCCTTTGTCTGGTCTGGATGCTGTGTCTCGGTTGTTTGGGCGGTGGTGTGTTTGTGCGGGTTTGGGTTGGGTGGTGGGGTCTATTTGTGGGGGAGGTGTTGATGTCTCTTGTTTGCATATTGGCGTTTGGACTGACTGGTGGACTGGCGCGGTCTGCTCTCCATGATCCTGTTCGCGTGTGGTTGCCGGTCGCAGTTTTTTTTTTTTCCCCAATCACTTTGATTTGATGGGGTGGTGCTGTCTGTCTGGGGCTATTGCAGCTGCTGTTTCTGCTACCGTTTGTTTGTGGTGTGGGCGCCAGTGGCTGCTGGGTCCGGTGCAGGGGGTTGGCTGATGTAGGGACTGGTGGTAGCGGGCACTCGTGGTGGTTTGTCGGGGCTGACGGACTGGACGGCTTCATACTTGTTGGTTGGCTTGTCGGGTGAGGGCCTGGGGTGCCTTTGCACCCTGCCGCGCACAGTTTCGCACCGTTGTCTGGGGCAGGCTTGTCGGGGTTGTCCCCAGGTGGCCTGGGTACGCGGCGGGACCTGTGGGGCTTGGGGGATGGGCTAATTCTCAGTGGGCAGTGGGTGCCGGGACTTAATCACTGTCCCTCCGGCCTGTGTATGGATTTGTTGTTGTACGTGTGTGTGTGTGTGTGTGTGTGTGCGTATGGATGAATGTAAATGTGTGTATGTATGTATATGTGTGTGAATGTATGGTTACAGGTATGTGTGTGTTTACAGATGTGTATATGTGTGTGTATATGTGCATATGTGGGTATGTATACATGTATATGTATGTTTATCCGTGTATATGTATGTATGTATATATTTATGCATGTATGTATGTATATATGTGTATGTATGTGTGTATGTATACATATATGTATGTATGTATGCATATATATGTGTATATATATATGTATGTATATGTATGTGTATATGTATGTGCTCTCCATGGACCGCCACCTTGCCGTGGTGGAGAGCCTCGCGTGTTCCAATGAACCTAAGAGCGATGCCGTTGGGAGCTTCTGCTCCTGGTAGGTTTAACCATGGCGGTAAGGTCAAGGGGGAGGTTCCAGACAAAGTGCGGTCCAAAGACCTCAACGGTGGAAGTGGCGGAGGATGACACTGCATGTCACAACGGCACTGAAGGCGGATGAAGGCTGCAACAGAGGGTGGTCTCCAGTCGTCATGGATCCATGCCACTGGATCAAGGCCCCTCCCTGCCAAGGACCGTGTGGTGGCTGCAGGCGCATCAGTCTCCCCACGCTAAAAGACGTCACGCGCAGGCGTCCTCCCGAATGGGAACCCATCCATTTTACATCCCGGATACTTCAAAGTCCTTTGGCGACCGGGAATTGGTAACGGGGGCAGGACAGTGAAGTCTGGCAGTCCCTAGCCACAACCTGGCACACAGGCGGTGGGTGTTAGATTCAGTCGTTAAGCTCATGGACTGAGGCAGAAGAGCTTCTCGGCAGCTGCACCCATGACTGAGCAGCCCTATTCAGGATCCACTCTGCTCACCCCAGTAGGGGAGGGGGTTAGAAAAGGTACCCTAAAAATAGCCTGCCTCGCAACATCCTGTCTGGAATACCGCATCCAGAGGGATCACCACCACGCGGTCAGAAACTAAAAAAACAAAAATTACACATTGGAGCCTGGAACGTGCGAACCCTCACGGACAACCAAGCCAGCGATCGACCTGAAAGGTGAACTGCCATCATCTCCAGAGAGCTAAGGAAGTTCCAGATCGACATCGCAGCCCTCTCCGAGACCGGACTGGCTGATGAAGGGCAGCTGAAGGAAGAAAAAGGCGGATATACTTTCTTTTGGAAAGGAAAGCCTGCAAATGAGCCACAAATCCACAGTGGGGGTTTTGCTATTAAGAACTGCCTCATCAACCACCTCCATGAACTGCCTGTGGGCATCAGCGAGCGCCTAATGACCTTACGCCTTATGCTTGCTAGCAGTCATATGGCCACGGTAGTTAGTGCCTATGCACCAACCCTTGATGCACAGGTTGAAGTTAAGGAGGCCTTTTATGCTGACCTGGACAAAGTTCTATCTGAAGTCCCCAAGGAGGACAAGTTAATCCTGCTCAGAGACTTCAATGCCAGAGTGGGACGAAACCACCACCTATGGAGGGGTACGCTGGGGAGACAAGGGGTCGGAAATACAAACTCTAATGGCACACTACTGCTAACTAAGTGCTCGGAGCACAACCTGGTCATCACCAACACACTTTTCCGTCAGAAAACCAAGTTCAAAACATCATGGATGCACCCTCGCTCCAAACCGTGGCATCTCATTGACTACGTTATTGTCCGCTCTAAAGACCATCACGACGTCCTAAACACCAGAGCAATGACCAGTGCAGACGAATGCTGGACCCGACCACCGCCTCATTCGCTCCATCATGTCCATCCGCTTAATGCGGAAAAGACGGATGCAGAAAAGACAGTGCCGACCAAGAATTAACATCGAGCTGTTGAGTGACACCATCTACCAACAACAGCTGCAGGAGGCCTTCAGCGCAACATTGCCCATAAGTACCCAGAGGATACGGAAACACACTGGAGCACGCTTTCGACTGCCATAATGAAATCCTGCAAAGATATCCTTGGTCTCAAAAAGCGGAGACATCAAGACTGGTTTGATGAGAACAACACTGAGATCCAGCAACTAATTGACAACAAGCGGCAAGCTTTCATCACTTGGCAAAACGACATCCACTGCAAAGTGAAAAGAGTAGCCCATGCCAAAGCGAAGGCAGCTGTCCAAACACAGGTTAGGAAACTGAAAAACCAGTGGTGGACAAAGAAGGCTCTGGAGATCGAGCAGTTTGCTGACTCTGGAGACACGAGAGGCTTGTTCGTTGCCACAAGAGCGGTGTATGGTCCCAGCCACCGCTGCCTAACCCCCCTTCGCTCAAAGGATGATCTGCTGCTGCTGAAGGACAAAGACGCAATTTCAAACAGGTGGAAAGAACACTATAAGGACCTCTTAAACAGGGACACTATACCTGAGATGGAGGCTCTTGACCAACTCCCAGAACAACCCACAGATGAAAGCATGGGAGAACCACCTACCTTGGATGAGCTGCAGGATGCCATTGGGATGATGAGGAACAACAAGGCTGCTGGGCCTGATGGCATTCCAGCAGAGGTCCTGAAGAAAGGCGGGCCCGATCTTACCAAGCACATCCATGCCCTGCTTCTCAAAATATGGGAAAAAGAGGAAATCCCAGCACAGCTCAGAGATACTCTAATTGTCTCCATATTTAAGAAAGGAGACAAGGCAGACTGTGGGAATTACCGTGGCATCTCTCTCCTGTCCACTATAGGGAAAGCCCTCGCTCGGGTTTTGGCCAACAGACTCACCCCCCTGTCAGAAAGCGTGCTTCCTGAGTCTCAGAGTGGATTTCGCCCAAGCAGAGGCACCACAGACATGATTTTCATCGCACGACAACTGCAAGAAAAATGCCGGGAACAAAACCAATCACTATACATGGCCTTCATAGACCTCACCAAAGCCTTCGACTCGGTTAACCGTCAGGCCCTCTGGCTGGTTCTGTCCAAGATTGGCTGCCCAGACAAATACATCCGGGTACTGAGACTACTGCATGATAACATGTCAGCCACAGTGCTCAGTGGCAGTGGAGATGAAACAGAACCCTTTAGGGTAGACACAGGTGTAAAACAGGGATATGTCATCGCTCCAACACTATTCTCCATTTTTGTTGCTGCTATCCTCCATCTCACAAACAGACATCTGCCCCAGGGAGTCGAAATAATGTACCGAACAGACGGTCAACTCCTCAACATCAACCGTTTCAGGGTTAAAGGTCAAACCACCACCATATCCATCATGGAGCTGCAGTATGCAGATGATAATGCCCTCGTAGCCCTCTCAGAAGAAGACCTGCAGTGCACTCTGTCTGCTTTTGCGAAGGCATACAAACAGCTTGGTCTTGCCATCAATATAAAGAAAACCCAAATCCTCCACCAACCACCACCAAACAGTAGTGCACCTGTCCTGCCACCAAACCTCTCAATTGACAAAATCCGACTGGAAAATGTGGACCACTTCCCATATCTCGGGAGCCTCCTGTCATCTAAAGCTGTCATTGATGATGAAATTCACCACCGCCTCAGCTGTGCCAGCGGGGCCTTCTCAAGGCTGAGGAAGCGAGTCTTCGAGAACCGTGACCTCCAAGCAAAGACCAAAATCCTGGTCTACAAAGCAGTCGTGCTCCCGACCCTTATGTATGGGTCAGAAGCCTGGACCACCTACAGCAGGCACTTAAAGGCACTGGAGACCTACCATCAAAGATGTCTCAGAAAAATCCTCAGGATCAGATGGGAGGACCGACGCACCAACACCAGCGTCCTGGAGGAGGCTGGCTTGCCCACCATCACTGTCACGATTGCCCGAAACCAACTCAGGTGGACTGGCCATGTAGTCCGCATGCCTGACTTTCGCCTCCCAAAACAAGTCCTTTATTCCCAGCTTGTTGAAGGGAAACGGGCCCCGGGAGGTCAAAAGAAGAGATTTAAGGATAACATCAAGGCAAACCTGACAAAGTGTCGCATAGACCTTAAGTCTTGGGAAGTCAAGGCAACAGACAGGACGATGTGGAGAAACCTTGTCCGTGAGGGTGCCGCGCAATATAATGGCGACCTCCGCCATGCTGCACAAGACAAGCGCAGACTAAGAAAGGAGAGAGCATCCATCAAACAGGCCCAACCCAAACCCACCACCACTACATTCCCTTGTCCACATTGCCCCAGAATAATCGGGTCCAGAATCGGCCTCCACGCCCACCTGAAGACCCACAAGGACCAGGAAGGAGGACAGTCATACTCGACCACGAGTGACCGCCGATGATGATATGTATGTATATGGATCTGTATAATATGTATGGATGTGTATGTATGTATATGGGTATATGCGCGCGTGTGTGTGTGTGTGTGTATTTAGATTGTGGAGAGGGGGCGTGGTCCACGTGTTCCCTGCGGGCGGGGTGTGTGCAGGAGGCCATGAAGCAGCAGGTGAGTAGATACCTCAGCTGGAACGAGTTATCTAATCACCTGTTCCCTTTATCAGCAGCGTTAGAAACCATGAGAGGAGGCTGGAGAAGGCGAGTGAGACTGGTAGACAAGAGAACTGAAAAGCCACAACACTTTACATGACGGGGTCATGAGCTGAAAAGCCAACAAAGACTTTGAACATTGATTGTTGAAAAACATTAAATTGATTGTAACGACTGCGCAAGGGTGTGGTGTTTTCCCGCGACACAAACAAGGATCTGGGACAGAGACCCCCACATAGATATATACGTATATGTATATATATATGTATGTGTATGTATATGTATATATATATATATATATATATATATATACATATATATAAATATAAATATATATGTGTATGTATATTTCTGGGGATACGCTCTGGGCCTGCTGGTCAATCGGGGGTCGGCGCCTCAGGCTACTCCATCCGGGCTGCATGTCTAGAGCTCCTGGGTCCCGCCGTCCATCCCTTCCGGGTGCTCGTCTTGGTTGGGTCTGCTGTGTCCAGTCCCCTCATCAATTGTGGTAGCTTGGTGCTGCAGGGTATTCTGAGCTGCTGCTAGTCGGCCAGCTGCTGGGGTAGTGATCTTAGGTGTCAGCATGTCTGTGATCTTATTTAAATTTTCCTTTTTAATTTTTATTATTATTATTGTTTTTTTTTTTAATGTATTTTTTATTTATTCATTATTTTTTTTCTCTCCCCTCCCTCAGGGGGAACCTCGACAGGGCTGTTGCTGGTTGTTCCATCTCCATCGTTGGGGTCCCTGAAGGTGACGTGGGTGGATGGTTCCCGTGGCCCTGCGCCGGGTGGTCCTGTGGCGGCCGACTTGGGTTGGGTGTCCTGGCGTGGATCGCACCGTGCTTTTCGGGGTTGGGGGTGGGCTCGTGGGCGCCCCGGTGCTGGTGTGTGTGTGTGTGTGGGGGGGGGGGGGGGGGAGTCTCTGGGTATCCCCAGCGGGGCATCTCGCCTTTCTGGTGTGGTCTCTTGCTGGCTTGGGGTTTGGCCGTCCGCTGCTTCTCTCGTGCCCTGTCGTCTGCCGGGCGCGTCTGCCGGGCGCGTCTGTCAGCGGCCTGCTGCTGGCTCTTCCGGGCTGGCCGGCCTGGCTGCGTGGGGCCGGTGGTCCCTGGCTCCCTGGGCACCACACCTGCTGTTTGGGTTGGACTCTCTGGGCGGCTGGGGCTGTACTCTGGCTCCCATGCACACTGGGAGTCAAATATATTGTACATACAAACACAGATATACTCACACACACACACACACACACACACACACACACACACACACACACACACACACACACACACACACACACACACACACACACACCGTTATTCATACATACAAACGTACATACTGTACATAAGTACCTACGGTCCCACATACATACACAAATACAGTACATACCTACATACTCCAAGTTTGTCCATCTACACGCACATTCACGGTACAAACATACACATACTGTACATATACATTTACTGTACAAACATTCATGTACACATTCTGTACATATACAAGTACATATACATACATACACTCATGCACATAATCACGTTTCATCAAACATATATCAATGCTGTTGCCCTAGGGTAAACCGGGTAACACATGGCACACTGACAAAGCTTAAACCACTGTTACTATAACAATCTACAAGCTTAATATAGGTTACCTCTCTCTCTTCCCCTCCATCTTTCGGTATTCCTTTTTTATTTTTTATTTTTTATTTTATTATTTTATTTTGATCTCTAGTTATCATTATGTATATGTATGTTGCATTTGAACAACTGTATAATTGATAATAGAGGTAAACTTTTTGTATTGCTCATGATCAATAGCGCTTTTTCTATTGGTATTTGTATTGCCTCAGTTGTAGTGTAAAAATGCTTATTGTCATTTCTATAGCTTTATTTATTTTGCTAACTGCTTCTTTGCTATTACTTTTACAATAATATTTGTACATATCGTATGTGCTGGTGATGTTCTATTGTTGTTGTTGTTTTTGTTGTTATTGTTGTTTGCTGTTGTTGTTGTTTTTATCTCTCTGTCTAATCCCCCTCTTATCCCAACAATTTCCCTCTCTGTCTTCCGTTTTTTCTCTTTCTATTCCCTCCTGCTCTGGCCCGGCTGCACCAAATGATAATATAAATACATTTAATAAAGTCAAATTGAAATAAGGCAACAAAAGAAGTATCCTACACTTCTCTTTTGTAAAGTAAATCTGAACAGCCGATATGGGCATCTACATCAACTATATGATTTGCCTGAGAAGCTGGACAGGACAAAAAACAAACAAAAAACAAACTGAAAAACATTTTTTTTTTTTTGCAAATGATCATTAACTTTAGAATTTTGATGCCAGCAACACGTGACAAAGAAGTTGGGAAAGGTGGCAATAAATACTGATAACATTGAGGAATGCTCATCAAACACCTAATTGGAACATCCCACAGGTGTGCAGGCCTATTCGGAACAGGTGGGTGCCATGATTGGTTATAAAAACAGCTTCCATGAAATGCTATGTCATTCACAAACAAGGATGGGGCGGGGGTCACCAATTTGTAAGAAAATTGTCGAACAGTTTTAGAACAACATTTCTCAACGAGCTATTGCAAGGAATTTAGGGATTTTACCATCTACAGTCCGTAAAATCATCAAAAGGTTCAGAGAATCTGGAGAAATCACTGCACGTAAGCGATGATATTACGGACCTTTGATCCCTCAAGCTGTAATGCATCAAAAACCGACATCAGTGTGTAAAAGATATCACCGCATGGGCTCAGGAACACTTCATAAAACCAATGTCAGTAAGTAAAGTTGGTCGCTACATCTGTAAGTCCAAGTTAAAACTCTACTATGCAAAGCGGAAGCCATTTATCAACAACACAAAGGAACGCCGTCGGCTTTGCTGGGCCCGAGGTCATCTAAGATGGACTGATGCAAAGTGGAAAAGTGTTTTGTGGTCTGACAAGTCCACATTTCAAATTATATTTGGAAACAAAGGACGTGGTGTCCTGCAGAACAAAGAGGAAAATAACCATTTGGATTGTTATAAGCGCAAAGTTCAAAAGCCAGCATCTATGATGGTATGGGGGTGTATTAGTGCCCTAGGCATGGGTAACTTACACATCTGTGAAGTCACCATTAATGCTTAATGGTCCATACAGGTTTTGGAGCAACATATGTTGTCATCCAAGAAACGTTATCATGGACGCCCCTGCTTATTTACGCAAAACAATGCTAAGCCACGTGTTACAACAGCGTGGCTTCGTAGTAAAAGAGTGCGGGTACTTTCCTCACCCGCCTGCAGTGTCTCCTATCGAAAATTTGTGGCGCATTATGAAGCGTAAAATAACACAACAAGACCACGGACTGTTGAACAACTTAAGCTGTACATCAAGCAAGCATGGTAAAGAATTATTTATTTATGAAAGAGACGTTTTGTTAACAAGTTAAATGTGTTTAATGATAATACAAGCATGTGTAACACATATAGATGTCTTTCTTTCACAAAGACAAGAATATAAGTTGGTAGTGATGATAACGCCCACATTTTTGAATGGAGGAGAATAAAAGTCCCCCTATCCGTACGATACCACATGAAAGTGGTTGGTTTTTGGCATCTTATTTATCCAGCTTCCATACACTTTACAAGAAAAACATTGGCGACAAATTCCGTAGCTTGCTTGATTGACATTCACGGCACTCGAAGATCTTGTGAGATCATTATTAAGAAAAAATGACCGAGAGGATAGGCGAGAATTTTTTTTTATTTCAACGGACTCTCGCGCCGTACCTTCCGTCAAAACTCTAAAGGCCGACTGCACATTTCCTATTTTCCCAATAAAAGCCCTGCTTCATGCTGCCTGCACTAACGAAATAAGAGTCTTGGAAAGCTGGCGTGCACAAGCGATCGCTCGGAAATCTGGCGTGCACAAGTGATCGCAGTGCACATCCTCCGCGGTCGACCTGTAGCTCGCGATCGACGTAATGGGCACCCCTGCTTTAAATATTTGTGTTCCGTATTCATTATCCCGACTAAAATTTACATTTATTATAAAAAACACACAAAACAATTGACCTGTCACGATCTGGTGAGCTTTGCTTGTAGCGTGACCCCAAGGATGCAGAAATAGCAGACGGCGTGCAGGTAGAAGTATATTTATTGGCAACAGGGAGAGGCACAGGAAACCGTCGAACAAGCAGAATGATCCAACGCAGAAGGAAGGACCCAGGTGGAACTATATAAAACTAATTAATGTGAATCAAGTGGGCCGGCAGGACATGGAACAAAAAGTCAAGGTGCTTTGAAACACAGAGACCTTACAGGAAATACTGACAAAACAAGAGCACCGGGACAGGAAGTGATCAAAAAACACAGGGAGTAGAAAGTAGAAATAAGAGCACTGGACAATAATTAAAATGCCAAACACAGGAAAACACAAACATGGCAAAACTGTTTGGAATATTATTTTGGATATTCCACGATTATGGTTAGTATCTCAGCACAGTCCAGTTACCTATATTACTTGTTTTTAATTTTAATTGTTTAATTTTTTTCAGTTGTTTATTTTTGTTGAATCAAAATAATGTGCTGGGTATGTCAACATAATATTGTATGTACAATTTGCTGATTCTATGCTAAAAATTCACTCTTGTTACTACTTTCAGTGCTCATACTCCAATAAATCATCTTCAGCTTTGGAACATTGACAGAAAATGTAATAAAGTACACATTTTATGTAATTCAGTATGTGTATCATCCAGTATCATCCTTTTTGCGATTGTTGTGGCTGAAATGGTATGAGTTCAAATTAGCTTTGTAAGAAAGTTGCAGCAAAAGTTGAGATGTTTCGAGGCTGATTTTTATTTAATAACATTAAATAAAATTTCGGTTTTATGAATGACAAAGGGCTTTGGATCAAAGTTGCTGGGCCTTGCCTAATAGATTGCTGGAATTTAGGTAAATTGACACCGTAGGGACATCCTGGGAGGACTGATCATCAGATTTAAAGTTAAAAAAATAAAATAAAATTTAAGTATATTTTGAAAGACTTCTAACAAGCAGTTGATATGGATTCTGCCACGTGCTTATCCAAAGGGTTATTGTCATCGCAATATGTCCATTGTTAAGGCATGAGCCCCCCCGAGAGGGCTGCCAAAAAAAACAACTCAGTTGTAATACACTTTTCCACCACTTATGGCAGTAGTGACAATCTCAAACAAACAGAAGAAGTCTGCAGCTAAAGTCATAGAAAAGTTTCCCAAAGGGGAACTGCACTTATTTATTTATTTATTTTTTTATACTTTGCCTATTGTTTACAATCATTATGGGAGACAAGAAGACAAAAGGTTTTTGTTGTTTTGCATTTTAACATGAAAACATCGGCTCCTTCGAGGTGGCGAGCAATGTAGCTAATGGGAGCAATCAATTCTAACTCCCAATAACTTTAAAAATGCGGTTAAAAACTGTCAACAATACTTAATTTACATTCCGTAACTGTATAATAACCAAACTGTAACGACATTGTTATTGTAAGATGTAACACTGAGGAACTCTTTTTCTAGCATACTAACACATCGTTGTGCTTCGGTATTAGCCGCAAAAACTAACTACTGCAAGAGATAACCTATCTTCTACGTCAGCACGTAATGCGTTTCAGTTTGTAATGCACAACAATGTGATACAACATCAATTTGTACTGACTAAAAAACATGAACAATCATATTACAGTATCTATGACGTATTAGCCCACATTTCATGTTTTGTTTGTACACAGCTGAGCTAGCCAGACAGTGTATGTACTATAGTTGTAACATCACGAATGGCGGGGTGCGTGTATCATGATCAATATTGAAGTAACTCACTCGATGGACAGTTGTTCGTCTGGGTCCAGCTGTCTGGGGACGTTTTCTGTTGATTTCCGGTAAGCAATCCATTTATGTCAAAATAGCTTGACTCCAAGTTCCATATTTATGGTGTCGAAACCTCTTTCATCTCCCTCTCTTAGCTTCTATCTGCTCCAACATCTCACTCTTTCTTCGTGTTGGCTAGGTTAAGCAGCAGTATATTTAGCTTTAAAAAGATAAGTTTGTGAATCCTCATTTATGCAAAAAGAGTAGTCTTTGTTGTCTGTTACCAAATCCGCCATGATTACAAAACATACTCGTGTTTGATTTTGGAAGTAAGTACACACATTCTGCCCAGAAGTCTTATGTGCGCTGCTGTGGAAACAGAAATCAATGCACGGAAAAATTCAGTCCCTGAAATGATCAAAATGTGGTAAATGTTGTACATATTACATATTGTTATGAACGTATATGTATATATGTATATATATACATATATATATGTATATATATACATATATACATATCTATATACATATATACATATCTATATCTATCTATATATATACATATATATATATATATATATGTCTTGATTGGATTATCCGGAGAATAGTGCTCGATACCGTGGTAGAGCGCAATATGTAGGTGTGGGAAAAAATCACAAGACTACTTCAGTAGTCTTGTGATTTTTTCCCACACCTACATATATATATATATATATATATATGTAAACAAAATGTTGATGGAGGGGTTTGAAGTTGCTTTGAAGGGGAAGTCCCATTAACCTAATTTTTGAGGCGTTTTTTTTATCATCTTTAAAATTGTAAAAAAAACGAAACAAGGAAGATGTATTATTGTCTTTAATGATTGTGAATTATAAGCGAAATTCCCCAAAGAAGTGCAAAAATGATGACTAAAATGGTGAAGCTGTGATTTTTTTTTGCACTTTAACAGTTTAATTAAGAAAAATGTACACTATCAATTTTGTTTGTTTATTTTGGCACAACGTAATTGTATGTACCGTTAATTGTATTTTTTTTTATCAGTTATTTAGGAGTATATTTGGTAAGTACTTAGCTTGAGTATAAGGTTCATGTGTTAAAAAAAAAAAAATTGTGATTAACAAAAGATTTCATATCATTTTACGAAGATAGGATAGGTCTTTATTGTCATTGCACAAGTACGAAAAAACTTTGTTTTTAGCACAAACCCGTTCAAGATTAGACAAACAAACAGTGTACAGGGTTACAAAACAGGAACGCTGATGGGTCGCCACAAGGCGCCCCATAAAAGATGGGGAAAAAGATATAACGCTAGGGAAGGATGAGTAAAAAACAACAATCTAGACTGGTCTCCTAAGGGAACCCAGTCTGGAGTGGGAAAACACCTCCATAGCAATGCACATATACATATTACAACATACATCTCAAGATATCTAGCAACCGAGGGAAGGGAGTGCGGGGTAATGGTGGCCCTGCCCATCATTTTATCACCCCTATGAGATTTGTGTCGAGGGCGTTGGATGGGGTGTTGCATATATTTTTGTGGATGCATGTTTGTGTGTAAGCCTGCTGTGTGTCTCTGTTCCGCGGCCTTGATGTCGTGCAGCCGATAAGTCCTAAGTCAACAACAACAACAGGTGTGTGACCATGAGAGACAAGAAGGGAGTGTGTTGCGTCTTCGCCGCGCTGTCCTTCGAGAGTCTCGAAGCCAGGGAAATAATCCATGTTGGAATGTTTTTTATACGACTGAAAATAAAATTTGCTCTTCATTAAAAATTGTCTGACTGTTCCTGAAAATCTAGCAGTGCAGATGGTCTGATGTGATCCAAAATCACATGAGTGTTCAGAGTTCTTACAGCATCCTCCAATAATTTGTGGCAGCTTTGGGGTTATTTAAAGACTGCCAGCAACTTCCAATTTGTCTACAAACCAAAGCAACGCTTTCTCTAATCAGCAGATGCCCTGGTGTTATAATTCCGAATAGGCAGATATCTTCACATCTTCGACTGAAGGGTCGCTAGGAACGCAGCACTACTACTTCTCCCAAGAGTCCGTCGCGTGTCCAGAAACAACCGCTCCGTCACGACAAACTCAAGATTTTGTCAGTTTCGTTGAAGCCATTTAAATAGTTCCAATGTTTCGATTTGGAGAGTAGTGCAAAAAGAGACAAAAAAAGTTAAGACACGACAAAGAAGCAAGCAGGAGAGATAAGGGAGAGGAATGGGAAGCGTCCACCCCCGATGAATGTCAGAGAGAGAGAAAAAAAAAGGTTACCAGGTTGTAAACTGTACGTAGGTTGAATGAATGAATGAATGAATGAAATAAGTTTATTTCGGTCATATAATCAATCAAATCAAATCAATCAACCATTGTGTGTGATCAGTTTTACAGTACATGTTATATGTATACAATAATGCACATTTACACATGAAAGAAAAGAAAAAGAATGACCAACAAAGGAATAGGCTGAAGCCAAAGCTTATATTTGCCTATCCTATACCTTCAAAGAAAATTATATTGCCTGGAACATCAACATAAAAAAATAGATAAATCAAAAATCAATGGGATGAAAGTAATTGTGACTATATTTTATAATTTTCAATTATTTCACCTTTCAATGTTTTCTTAAACCTTACCAAAGAAGTGCATGAGTGCATCACAAATTATAGTTTTCTCCTCTTAAATGAAATAGCCTGCGAATACAAGCTGGAAGGCTGTTGTTCTTTACTCGAAACATAATTTCCATTGTTTTTAAAAACACAATGTCGGAAAATTTTAACACATTTGAACTCATAAATAAGGGATTGGTATGTTCATAGTAGAAGGCTTTGTGTATTATTCTAATGACCCTTTTTTGAAGTTTTATGATTGGGTCTATGTTTGTTTTATAAACATTTCCCCAAATTTCAACACAATACGTTAAATATGGAAAAATAAAAGAATAATACAACATATGCAGGCGTGTCTTATTCAGCATGTGTCTTACTTTATAAAGAATAGCAATAGATTTGGATATTTTTCCTTTTATATATTCAATATGTGGTTTCCAAGAATTTAGTTTCATATACTCTATCAATTCTCTATCAATTTCCACATGATTTGACTTTAATTTTACTTCACAATTTGTCCTTGCACCACTAAACACCATAAATTTAGTTTTCTTATCATTTAATGATAACTTATTAGAGAATTTAAGTCCCTACCTTTAGTCAAAAGTGATTTATGACCCCTCATAAATCAATGATTTATGACCCCTCAAGGTCAAAGGTCAATGATTTATGAGGGGTCAAGTTCAAAGGTTAATGATTTATGAGGGGTCAAGGTTAAAGGTCAAAGTCAAAGGTCAGGTTCAAATGTCAAGGTCAAGTGGGTGTGGCTTACCCGGAAGAGGGTGGAGTTAAGACCTGCGGTGGGAGTGGTTAAACCAGGAAGAGGGTGGAGTTAAGACCTGACAGGGAACAAAGGAGGGTTCAGTTTTTTTAAGAAAGCAATGTCATCTGAGCAGCATGTGACCATATATTTGACAGTTTAAATGTTTACGATCGTTTGAAACAACTTCCAGATTTCGATGTATTGATGGCTGGGAATGTTACGTGTGGAGATGTGGACACGCACACACACGCACACACGCACACACACACACACACACACACAGACACACACACACACACACGCAGAGGAGGGGTACAAAAGGGCGGTGTAAGGCTTAGTCATTATTTGGAGCTTTATACGTTAGCGTAAAGACTTTGTTCGATTCGGTCATGATTAGTGAAACGCCTGTGTCGATTTATAAAAATAATAAAACTTACATTGACGCTCCGCAAAAAAGTCGAGTGTTTCTAAATCGTATTCAGATGCCGCCGACCGAGTCTTTGCGTGAGAAATGGGACTTGGAAGCGTACGGGATGGAGGGATCTTTTGGATTTGTATTCAGATACGAAATGGGTGATATCTGCTTATTTCAGCTAAAAGAAAGAAGAGACGGAAGCCCTTTCTCGATATTTTCATCGTTATCTACCGTGGATTGGGAAGTTATTGGTGGACACGCACACACACACACACACACGCACACACACGCACACACGCACACACACACACACACACACGCACACACACACACACGCACACACACACACACACACACACACACACACACACACACACACACACACACACACACACACACATTCGTACGCACACATCGTTAAGACCTGGCGAGGGAACAAAGCAGGGTTCAGTTTTTTAAGAAAGCAATGTCATCTGAGCAGCATGTGACCACCCATCTGACAGTTTAAATGTTTACGATCGTCTGAAACAACTTCCATACCTCACGAAAACATATTTAAACAGATGGAAAAAACTATCGCAGAACACAGTGTCACGTAGCAACTGGTCTTTACGGTCGTTTGAATCAACAGGTCAGTTTGGGGGACAAAGCAGGGTTCAGTTTTTACTGACTTCCCATCTGACAGTTTAAATGTTTATGATCGTCTGAAACAACAGGTCAGTTTGGGGTACAAAGGAGGGTTCAGTTTTTATGGAAGCTTGAGATTGTCGTATGAATAGCAACTGGCCACCCATTTGACAGTTTAAATGTTTACGATCGTCTGAAACAACTTCCATACCTCACGAAAACATATTTAAACAGACGGAGAAACTAGAGCAGAACACAGTGTAACCGCGATTTGCAAAATGAAAGGTAATTTCTTTTTTTTTTTTTTTTTTCATTCCTTGTAACACGTCTGTTTAATGTTACTATAATAAGTATTTATTCGAACTAAAAACAGTCGAACATCGAGTTGAAATTCACCCACCACCAAGGGATCTCCTAACAGAGTCTCCAATCCTTTTGTGTAAGTACCGATTTTTTTTTTTTTACTGTATTCATTTCATTACCTCCGTTTTTACCACATTATTAGACAATGGTTTAACTCCGTTTAAGCATTTAAACGTTAAAAGCATTGCACGTGTACGACGATGTAATACCTTTTTTTTTTTTAACAGCCGATGACGACGAAGTGAAAGACGAAGAACTTTGTTTGATCGATCTTACAAAGTTGGAAGATGATTATCGAGGTGTGTTTAAACCTTCGAATTATTTAATATTGTGTGTATTCATTATTTTGTTTTATAGAGGATTCGCCGGAAGAGACCAACGCGATCCCTTTAACCCAATCGCAGTCTGGTGAGTCAAATAATTCTCATTTTTACAAGAAAAAAAAACATGCGGTATACGATACATATATACATATATTTACTTACAGATTTTCCGTTTACATCTCTTGCTCACTGGTCTCCCTTAACGCTGGAGGGTCCGTCAACGGCCATTCCAGGCAGAGGAGAAGGCTTGATTGCGCCAAAGACTCCAGACATCGAATCCTTGCTCCGTGGGGAAATCATCGAAAACGACGGTGAATGTCCAACAGGCACCCGCTGTAAGTTTTTCTCGTTTTCTGTAAGCTTTTTAAGATTCTCAGGAGCTTAAAAGAGCTCCTCTCATTCCAATGTCTTTCGCTCAAATGAATTTCGCGCCTAAGGGGAATGGGCGGGGACTGATTCCGGAGGTGGGCGGTTGTTTCCGGCTATGCTTGCATGAGTGGAGATGACAGCGCCACATGTGGTTAAAGCCGGTATATATTAATTTTTTTTTTTTTTTTTTTTTTTTTTTTTTCCACAGGCAACAAACGCAGGAGGAAGCGTAGATGCGCCCGCCAGCTCGACAAACATGATAGAAACAGAAGAAGGCTGAAACAGTACTATCGTATACTGGCTCGCACTCTCATGAAGATGGCAGACATGATTTGATACATACTGGTTTGTTATATCTGTTCCATTCGAATTATTTTTTCTTTTTTTTCTTTAGAGAAATATAATGGGTGTAGTTCCATCTGAATTAGATGTAGTTATTGTAGAAGATGAAGACGTTTGTAATCATCATTTAGATCCAAACAACCAGATAGAATGGGAACCAAACGATGATCCGTCTTTGCAAGATGATATTAATGTGTTAAATTCAAACACAAACACACAAGCCTCTACACAGCATCACGAGGTGTTGGGAGGGGCGACACCCTCGGGGGAATGTTTGGATTTTTCGGAGGTGGTGGGGGTCATGCAGAACCAACCGTCAACGGCTGACCAATCAATTTCAAATGAGACCCAGAGGGGTGATGGGGTAAATGTCTTGAGGAGGGAAACATTCAACAATATACAACTATCCAGCGTTTTAACTTTTCCTCAAAACAACGATGTAACAGATTACGCCACATTTTACCGCGGAGTCTTGGGGAGCCTTAAAAAGCTGACACAGATGGTAACTAAGGAAGCTAGACCCGACGATATCATTCAATTGGAGTTATCCGGTGAAAGTGCAAATCAACACACTTCATTTACATTTCGAAACGATGCCGGGGCTGTGATGAATGCTTTTCAAGATGTGTTAGATCTGTTGGTACAATCAAACGTTGAAATATTGAACGATGAAGAAATACAGGTGATGGTCCAGGTGATACATAACCCTCGAGGTGGTGTAAGAAGAAAAATCGAAACCCTTTTGGAACATGAAATCCGCAGAAAAAAAGCTCGTTATCTTTACAATCCATTAAACTCAAATAATCAACTATGTTTTGCCATTAGCCTAGCAAGTCTGTTACATCCTGAATTTACAGATAGCCAGGCTGTGGCGGAGGCTGAAAAAATACAGAGAAAAGCGGGCTTAGACGAACAGACTTCCGTCACTTTCAGTCATATTCGTGAATTTGAAAAAGTGGTACGTCGTAAAATTGTCATACTGTACAGAGAAGAGGGCCAACGACCCCTCTCACGGTTCGAGACGGATTACCCCAAATCAGAAAATCCGTTGTATCTGTATTTATCTCAGAATCATTACAGCGGTATCATTAACATTAAAGGTTTTTTGTCAAAACCGCACGTTTGTCACTACTGTTACCAAGGGTACGACAAACCCGACAGACACAAATGCGACGGCTATTGCTT
This sequence comes from Nerophis ophidion, assembly GCF_033978795.1. Lineage (NCBI taxonomy): Eukaryota > Metazoa > Chordata > Actinopteri > Syngnathiformes > Syngnathidae > Nerophis > Nerophis ophidion. The sequence goes on along the minus strand of NC_084615.1, from coordinate 39,044,330 downwards.
GGTCTGTACACAAAACGGGTGTGTAAAAATAGAGGGGAAAACTGTGCTTTGCAGGGATTGCAACATGTGGTGTCGTTCTCCTGCATGTCTCCTCAGACACAGGGTAAAACACCGGGTTATGGAAAAACTCGTCAGCAACTGCGATCGGCGAAAGAAATGCCTTAAATGCAACCTATTTTACGATGTACCTGTGGCTACAGGTATCGCTAAACACACGTGCCCTAAGTTAAAATGTCAAATATGTAAAGAAGAGCTACCTCGCAGTGACTCAGAGACACCTGAAACACGACATCTTTGCTATATACAACCCCAACCACGTGAAGTAAACCACAATGATAATATCATATTCTATGATTTTGAGACGTTTGTCGATGACAATCACACTCACATTCCCTTTCTAGTCTGTACCAAGACGCTGCAAGGAGAAGAGTGGTGTGCTTTTGGACTGGATTGTGTTACAGTTTTCCTCAATCATTTCAGGAAACCTCGTTATCTTAAATCTACATTTATAGCCCACAATTCGAGAGGATTTGACGGTTACTTGATTCTGAGAGGCATGGTACGGCTGGGTATAGCACCCTTAATTATCATGCAGGGGAGTAAAGTTCTCTGTTTTAAAGACCCTGATTTTTTGCAAAAATACATTGACTCGCTTTCCTTCCTTACCATGCCGCTTAGCGCTATGCCAAAAGCGTTAGGACTCGGTGATTGCTGGTCCAAGGGGTATTTTCCTCACAAATTTAGTTCGGAGGAACATTTAAATTATGTCGGAAAATACCCCGCAATCAGCAATTACGTTGTAGAACGCATGACACCTGTTGAACGCACCAAGTTTGAGACGTGGTATCAAAATGAGAAAAGCGAGGTCTTTGATTTTCAAAAACAAGCGGTACACTACTGTAAAAACGACGTCAATGTTCTTCGTGAGGGTTGCATCAAATTTAGAGCCGAGTTTACGAGCGAGACGGGTGTTGACCCCTTCTCCCGTATCACCATAGCCTCGGCCTGCATGAAGGTGTTTGTGACTAATTTCCTCGAGCCGCGTTCTCTAGCCATACCTTCCCCGGATAACTACCGAGGGTTGTGTAAAAAATACTCACACACCAGCATCCAATGGTTAGAATGGGAGTCGCATCGTCGTGGTATTTTCATTCAGCATGCTTTAAACAAAGGCGAAAAACAGATGGGGGCATACTTTGTGGATGGGTTTGCTATAATCGGTGGCAAACCATTCGTCTGGGAATTTCAGGGGTGTTTTTATCACGGATGCCCGACGTGTTTCGAACCCGGTGCTGTATGCCCTTTGACAAACACACCGTTCGAGGAGTTGCACAAGGCTACCGAGAAAAAAATGAAAGCGTTAAAGCGTGACCACAAGGTCAACATCATCGTCATCAGAGAGCACGAGTGGAATGAAATGAAAAAATCAAACCCTAGGGTAATAGACTTTCTCAAAACACGCAATTACCCCGCACCTCTCATGCCTCGAGACGCTCTTTATGGAGGTAGGACAAGCGCCTTTTGCTTGAGGCACACGGCGGGTGAGAACCAGCGTGTATTGTATGAGGATGTCACCTCTCTCTACCCGTACGTCAACAGCGCATTTCCTTACCCCCTGGGTCATCCTGTCATCATCCACACGGATTTTGACGATGTTGGAAACTATTTCGGTCTGGTCAGAGCCGTTGTTCACCCTCCTCGAGGTCTCTATTTCCCTGTGCTACCCTACAGAACGGTCAAGGGTAAACTAGTGTTTACACTTTGCCGCACATGCGCAGAAAACAATAACCAGCAGGAACCCTGCGAACATGATGAGGAAGGAAGGGCATTGACGGGAGTCTGGGTCACGCTCGAATTCAACAAAGCTTTACAGTTGGGATACAGAGTCGGTAAGATTACGGAGGTGTGGCACTTTGAAGAACGGAGCGAAACCGTTTTTACGGGTTATGTTCAAACTTTCCTAAAGGGTAAGCAAGAAGCTTCAGGGTATCCCAAAGAAGCCGTCGATGCAGAAAGCAGGGAAAAGTACATTCGTGAATATCGTGAAAATCAGGGAATACAGCTGGATGCTGAAAAAATCGAACCCAACCCTGCCAAGAGACAAATGTCAAAACTCTGTTTAAACAGCCTTTGGGGAAAGTTTGCGGAGAGGTGCAATAGAACTCAGACCACCTTGGTGAGAAAAAGTGAAGTATTTTTCGACTTTGTATTTTCAGGAAAATATCAGGTTGAATATTTTTCCTTTCTCAACGAGCAAATTGCTATGGTGCAATGGCAATACAGTAAAAACAGCGTGGTGCTTCCCGGTAACACAAATAATGTATTTGTCTTTTCTCCTTCATCGACGCCATTCGCTCTCGCCATGCCACGATGGGTACGACCACCAATGGTGTAAACACCCCGCATTCATCGTTGAAAGACTCCAGGGAAAAGACATCGGGCTCGGTCCACTGAGCCGGATAGGTACCGGTGATTTTTGGAGCACGGAGACTGGCACGTAAAAACCAACGACCCGAGGCTGAAGATTTCGTCTCCCAGGTAGCGCTGAACAGAATTCTTCTCTCATTCAACTCATCCATCGTCGGGTAAGTAAACAAGCTTCCTTTTACGCGTTTATCCACCGGTGAAGGATCACGCCACAGGAAATCGGGCATTGCCAGTCTTAAAACTTCCCAATCCACGGTAGATAACGATGAAAATATCGAGAAAGGGCTTCCGTCTCTTCTTTCTTTTAGCTGAAATAAGCAGATATCACCCATTTCGTATCTGAATACAAATCCAAAAGATCCCTCCATCCCGTACGCTTCCAAGTCCCATTTCTCACGCAAAGACTCGGTCGGCGGCATCTGAATACGATTTAGAAACACTCGACTTTTTTGCGGAGCGTCAATGTAAGTTTTATTATTTTTATAAATCGACACAGGCGTTTCACTAATCATGACCGAATCGAACAAAGTCTTTACGCTAACGTATAAAGCTCCAAATAATGACTAAGCCTTACACCGCCCTTTTGTACCCCTCCTCTACGTGTGCGTGTGTGTGTGTGTGTGTGTGTGTGTGTGTGTGTGTGTGTGTGTGTGTGTGTGTGTGTGAAGTGCGTGCGTGTCCACATCTCCACACGTAACATTCCCAGCCATCAATACATCGAAATCTGGAAGTTGTTTCAAAGGATCGTAAACATTTAAACTATCAAATATATGGTCACATGCTGCTCAGATGACATTGCTTTCTTAAAAAAACTGAACCCTCCTTTGTTCCCTGTCAGGTCTTAACTCCACCCTCTTCCTGGTTTAACCACTCCCACCGCAGGTCTTAACTCTGCCCTCTTTCTGTTTAAAACTCCACCCTCTTCCTGGTTTAACCACTCCCACCGCAGGTCTTAACTCTGCCCTCTTTCTGTTTAAAACTCCACCCTCTTCCTGGTTTAACCACTCCCACCGCAGGTCTTAACTCCACCCTCTTCCGGGTAAGCCACACCCACTTGACCTTGACATTTGAACCTGACCTTTAACCTTGACCTTTGACTTTGACCTTTAACCTTGACCCCTCATAAATCATTAACCTTTGAACTTGACCCCTCATAAATCATTGACCTTTGACCTTGAGGGGTCATAAATCATTGATTTATGAGGGGTCATAAATCACTTTTGACTAAAGGTAGGGACTTAAATTCTCTCTTATTAATATCAAACCATTTTTTTTGTTGAATTAACTCAACCTCCATTATCCTCAACACTTCCTTCAAGTCTTCTCCTGAACAATAGACATTTGTATCATCTGCAAACATAATACATTTCAATTTATTAGATACTGAACAAATATCATTTAGGTAGAGTATAAATAACTTAGGTCCCAATACCGAGCCTTGTGGAACACCACAAGTTACTCTTCTTGGCTGTGATTTAATCTTATTAATTTCCACATATTGATATCTGTTACTTAAATAACTACTTAACCACTGTTGCGAAACACCTCTTATGCCATATTTTTCCAATTTCTGCAGAAGTAAGGAATGATCGATTGTGTCAAAAGCTTTACATAAGTCAATAAATACTCCAACGGTGTGTTGCTTTTTTTCTATTGCTGTAGCTATGTTTTCTACAAAGTCAATCACCGCTAGAGATGTAGATCGATTACTCCTGAACCCATACTGATGGTCATTCAATAGCTCATGTTTGTCAATAAACTTATCAAGTCTATTTACAAATAATTTCTCAAGAATTTTTGCAAATTGAGGTAGTAAGGACACAGGTCTGTAATTTGAGACCATATGTTTATCACCATTTTTATAAATTGGAATAACTTTTGCGATTTTCATTTTGTCAGGAAAAATTCCAGTTGATAAAGATTTATTGCATATATAAGTAAATGGCTTCAGGACACAATCCATCACTTCCTTAACAAGTGACATATCCACGTTGTTACCATCCACAGATTTTTTATTTTTAAACTTTCTGACCACTTCTGACACATCACTTTCACAAACTCCACCAAGAAACATTGAATTGTTTATGTGAGTTACAGGCTTTAACTTTTTCTCATGCTTCATTTTTAAATTAATATTTTTTGCCAAATTTGGGCCAACATTCACAAAAAACTTATTGAATTCCTCAGCTATTTCTTCTATATTTTCAATAATTGAGTTGTCATCTTTTACCAGATATGCTGTAAAATCCTTATTGCTAGATTTTTTAATCATAGTATTAAGCACATGCCAGGTTTCAATTATATTATTTTTATGTTTATGCAGCAATTGTTCATAATAGTTTTTTTGTTGCAGCCTCATGATAGATGTCAATCTGTTTTTATACTTTTTATATTTGTCCTCATTTTCCTTTGTTCGATTCTTAATAAATTCCTTGTAAAGTCTATTTTTTTTTTTTTACAGGCTTTTACTAAACCCCTTGTTATCCATGGGTTTCCCCCCGTTTTAGTATTTTGCTTATATTCTCTCAATGGACAATGATGGTCATAAAGTGTCAGAAATATATCCAGGAATGTATCATATGCTTCATTGGTATCCTCCACAAAAACATTTTGCCAGTCTTGATTTAAAAGATCAGCCTTGAATGCATTAACTGCTTCTGGTGATTTTATTCTAACAAAATTATTTATTTGTCTTTTTGTTTGTAAGTTTGGCTCGTTGTTCATTTAGATCACTGTAAAAACAGGCAAGTGATCACTTAAATCAGTCACTAAGAGTCCACTTTTCCTCTTCCCATCAAATACATTTATAAAAATATTATCAATTAGTGTTAGGCTGTCCTTTGTTATTCTGCTAGGTTTTACAATTAGTGGAAAGAAACTCAAGCTAAACATAAGATTAACAAAATCAGTGGTTTTCATGTGATCATTATATTTCATCAAATCAATGTTAAAGTCACCACAAATCAAGATCATCTTATCATTATGTTTTTCATATATCTCGAACATTTTCTTATTAAATTGATCAATGCATGTTCCAGGAGTTCTATAAATACAACTAATTAATATGTTTTTGGATCTTTCAACACTGATTTCAATAGTTACACATTCCAACAGATTGTCATGTCAGCAATCAGCCTACATTTGAGAGAGGACATCACAAACAATACAACACCTCCTCCCCTTTTGTTCATCCTGTTTTGCCAAAACATTTCATATCCCTCTAAACCATCCAGTAATTCCTTACTATCATTCAACCAAGTCTCTGAAATTGCTATTATGGTAAACCTTTGCTGTATTTGTTTAAAATACTCTTTAATTTTGGAAAAGTTACTGTAAAGACTCCTGCTGTTAAAATGAATGACTGAAAAGCCTTCCATTTCAACATTTGAATTCAACTGTTCTTCAGTATAATACTCACAGTCCACATTAGCGTCCTGATAGAAGTGAATATCTGGGTCAATGTTATTTTTTAATTCATAGCATTTATGATCATGAAAGTTGAAAGATTTGAATTTTGTGCAGCTCATTTGTTCTTCTGTCATGTTGGTTGTCCACATGGTTTTATGCGTGGTGTTGGGTATATGCCTCTATAATCCAAGGTAAGAAAAAGTAAAAAAACAACAAAAATAGTCAGAGAATTCCAAAAATAATCTCATCAAAAATCTCACTGTAGCTGTCCTCATCAAAAATAGAACGATCAAAAAAATGAGCTCGACAAAGGTGCAATTGTAACTGTCGAAAAAAAATGGAACAATCGACATTATCTAAACTGTTCAAGGTCTTCAAGTTCTCTCACCAGTATTATTTTAGCTTGCCCCGGTGTAGATCCATTCAGCTGAATGAAAACCTTGCAGTTTCTTGTCCATGTGGCTCCAATCTTATTGTTTTTCCTCAGGATCCATGCTTCCCGTGCTATATCCGATACTTTCTTGGTCAGATGCTCGTTGATATACACCGCAGATCCCTTCAACTTTCTTCCTTGTCTCAGTAATTCCATTTTGTGTCTCCGGTTTACAAAGCGCACAAGGACTGAAGGCTTTGTTTTGTCTCTGCGTGGCAGCGTATGACACGCTGAGATGTGATTTGCATCCACGTGTATGTCTTTTCCTTTCAAAAATTGCAAGACTTGGTCCTCCAGAGTTTGCAGATCCTGTCTTTCTGCGTCCTCTCCAACATTCCTGCCCACCGCAGCAGCTCGGGCATACGAGCGCGGTCTGATGTTTAGTCCCGTGATGATGACATCTTCCATCCTTGTGTACTGCTCCAAGTTTTCGACTCTCCTTTCAAGATCCGTTATTGTCTTGTCTTTTTGTCGAATTATTTCTTTGAGTTTCCTCACTTCATCTACAAGCTCCGTGAGCTTGCTTAGCTGCTGGGAGACGCTAGCCAGGTCCCCTGACATGAAGTTTAGCGACTTCCGTATTTCCTCTATGTCATTCTCCATCTGTGCACTCTTCTTTGGAGGAGGCATGACAAAAGGTACGTTGGTGCTTTTCACGCCTTTCGTTTGTGTTTTGACGGAGTAGATTAGATAATAGTTGCTTAATGTTGTCGCAATTTACGGGAGCGCCGCCATCTTGCGCATGAATTGATTCTGAATCATATAGATATAGATAGATATAATTATTGAATTGGGTTAAAATGAAAAGTGAGATTATGAATTAAGTGTTAATATTGTAGTCCCCTGGCCCCTCTGTAGTGGCAAAGTTGGGCCTCGAGGTCAAAAATGTTTAGAACCCCTGTGTTAGACAACAGCTTATTAACATAATATGGACATAAATGGGTTCCAGCGTATCATTAATGTGTGTTCTTACAATGGGAAAGGCCGAAAACGTAAATGTGAGAGGATGACAAAGCCGTGACGCAGATTGCATTTCCCGGCTTCCCAGACTTTCATCATTTTTCCCGGGAGAGTTTATACATTTCTAATCCTCTCTCCGCTGTTTTTTTTCCATCTGCCTTATCATCCATTTTGTCTGAGCGAAGTGCGGCGTCTTTCTGACGTGACTCCTTGTGGCCTTGCCATCTCCACCAAGCTTTTACAGCCACATCTGAAAACAACTGCGGTGTGCAAGATGAAGCTGATAGCGACACCACCGTTTGAGCTCTCGTAGAAACAAATATTTTTTTTTGCACTTTACCTCCTTTTTTACATCAATCCTTCCCTTTGTCAACATAAACAGATTCAATAAGGACTTTAAGAGCACAATCAATTCAAATGATCTCAAGCTCACTTTGACTCTTCAAATGGTCTTTTGGCAAAACAACACAAAAAGCAACACACTCATGGCCCAAAATGTCCCATTTAAAAATCAGTCATTTATTGGTCTCACATTTCTCTTAAAGGGGAACTGCACTTTTTTGGGGGGAATTTTGCCAATCGTTCACAATCATTAGGACAGACAAGAACACGTGTTTTTTTTTGTTTAAGATTTTAAAGATGATAAAAAATGCTTGCAAGATGTTGCTAATGGGAGTCACTGTTGTAGACGGTTGGGGCGGCATGGCGTAGTGGGTAGAGCGGCTGTGTCAGAAACCTGAGGGTTGCAGGTTCGCTTCCCACATATTGACATCCAAATCGCTGCCGTTGTGTCCTTGGGCAGGACACTTCACCCTTGCCCCCGGTGCCGCTCACACTGGTGAATGAATGATGAAGGAATGATAGGTGGTGGTCGGAGGGGCCGTAGGCGCAAACTGGCATCCACGCTTCCGTCAGTCTACCCCAGGGCAGCTGTGGCAACAGATGTAGCTTACCACCACCAGGTGTGAATGAATGATTGGTTCCAGCTTCTCTGTGAGCGCTTTGAATATCTAACAATAGAAAAGCTCGATATAAATCTAATCCATCATCATTATTATTATTATTAGACTTCAAAACCCTGTAAAACAACTTCAAAACCCTCCATTAATGTTTTATATACACACTGCAACTTTATAAATAATGTAAAAACAGACACGTTCAACAATATTTAATATGTACAATATTTACTATATTTTGGGCATTTTAATCGGTGTGGGAGGGGACTGATTTCTTCAGCGCACTAATTTCTGTTTTCATGGCAGCGCAGGTCTGACTTCCTGCAACAAATGTGTGTTCCTACTGTCGGAAACAATGGTGTGTGTGTCTTCTAATCATGGCAGACTTAGTAACAGATAAGAAGACGACTATTTTGGATGGACCGCTCGCCTGTGTATCGGTTGGAGACATCTCAACGATGCTGATCCGACTCCGCTTGGGATGGTTTCCTGTGGACGGGACTCTCGCTGCTATCTTGGAGCCACTATGAATTAAACTTTCACAGTATCATGTTAGACCCGCTCGACATCCTTTGCTTTCGGTCCCCTAGGAGGGGGGTTTGCCCACATTTGAGGTCCTCTCCAAGAATCTCATAGTCATCATTGTCACCGACGTCCCACTGGGTGTGAGTTTTCCTTGCCCTTATGTGGGTTCTTCCGAGGATGTCGTAGTCGTAGTGGTTTGTACAGTAATTTGAGACATTTGTGATTTAGGGCTATATAAATAAACATTGATTGATTTTTGGACAAATGAGGATTCACAATCTTATACTGTATTTTTTAAACTAAATATACAGAGGATGGACTGCTGCTTCTAGAAATGGATGCGAAGAAGAGGTTGAAACAGTGGAGTAGTTGGAAGCCGAGGGAGTGCCACATGGTCACGCTGCAAATCTGGAACTTTGAGCCAAGCTATGCTGAATTAATGGATTGTTTACCCCAATCAAGTGGACACATCCTCGGCCAGTTGGACCAAACGGACAACCGTCCATCGAGTGATTCACTATACTATTGATCATGATGCATGCAACACATCAATGTGCACTACAGTGCATAAACTGTCAAGTTAATTGTGTACAAACCAGACATGAAATGTGAGCAGATACTGTATTAAGATTGTTTATGTTTTTTAGTCAGTACAAATTGGTATCCAATCGTAGCTTTTACGGCTAATACCGTAGCACGCCGATGTCTTACTACGATAGAAAAAAAGAGTTCCTCAGTCTACTCTCTTACAACAACAATGTCACTGCAGCTTAGTTATTATACAGATTATGGAACGTGAATAAAGTATTGTTGACGTTTTTTGAATGCATTTTAAAGTGATTTAGAGGTAGAAACAATTGCTATTATTAAAGCTGCATTGCTTGCCACCAAGAACAAAGCGATTGTTAAACTATGTTATAATGCAAAAAAATTAAAAAGTGTCTTCTTGTATCGTATAAAGATTGTGAATGATATGTAAAAAAAAAAATCTCCTTTAATATAATCTAATGAAATTTCGAGTGTCACTGTGTAGGGCTGCGTGACTGCGGGGCTGTTGCGGAACGGGGGGTGTCAGGACCGGCTTGGAGACAGCGACAGTTGCGTAGATGGCCCAGGTGGACCTTGTTATCTAATCACCTGTCGCCTTTATTATTAGCAGCAGCCGTGATAAGACGAGTAATTGGAGTTGGAGGTTCTGCTGAGAGACACAAACGCAGAGAAGACACTTTGCTTAATAGCAAAAGAATTTGCATGAGTTAAGGAAAAATAAAACAGTGTTATACCCAGAATTACTGGCAGTGTGTGGTGGTCTGAAGAACCCACTAGAGCTCAACCTCTACAGTTACATTTCGATTTAGACAATGCATATTTGTCCACCACACAGCACTACTGTTGTCTCACTCAAGTATGCAGAAAAATGACTATTTCTGGAGGGGTGTGTCTTATTATTTAAGTTGGGGGCGTTTTATTCAATACAACATGTAATAAAGGGTTAATATCCCCAAAATATAATATATATATGGTATGTGCAAATTAGGTTGAAGTAGTTTGGAAACAAAATGGAGAAAAATACCAATATATGATTGTGGAGGGGGGTATGGACCGCGGGCCTGCAGCCAAGTGGGGTGTGCCTGGATCAGCCTCGAAGTCAGCGACAGGTGCGTAGATGGCCCACCTGGCACACCCCGCTGTGCTGTAGGCCTGCAGGCGGCAGACCCCCTCCTAGGGACAGATATTCAAGAGAGCTCAGTCAGTATATTGTTAATTGGGTTGCTTGCATGAACACCATTTATAAGCTAAGCATACAGTATGTGCCTTGGTCTTGTCAGATTATACACTCCCGATTGCAGAATAACGGTTCTGCAAACAAATGCAAAATCTGGTGGAGTTCTGCGTTAATATCCAATTAGTATTGTTGTAGCACATGAGTGTAGATGTACACCAGCTAGGTAAAGTTGTGCATACCCCTAACTTTATTTAGTGTGCGTGGGAAACATAACCCCTTTGCATTTTTTTTTTTTTTGGGAAACGGAGAAAAAAAGTAATTGAGGCATAGCAATGAATAAATGTGCATATACTCAAAGACGGCGTGGTGGAGTTGGGAGAGTGGCCGTGCGCAACCCGAGGGTCTCTGGTTCAATACCCACCTAGTACTAACCTCGTCACGTCCGTTGTGTCCTGAGCAAGACACTTCACCCTTGCTCCTGATGGATGCTGGTTAGTGCCTTGCATGGCAGCTCCGTCCATCAGTGTGTGAATGTGTGTCTGAATGGGTGAATATGGAACTAGTGTCAAAGCGCTTTGAGTACCTTGAAGGTAGAAAAGCGCTATACAAGTACAACCCATTTACCATTTTACATTTCTTGAATAACTCGTCAACTTGCGAGCACTTTGTCTTTCAAGTGCAGTAGGCCTACAGTGTCTTTGTATGTTGCCCTCTGTACATTGCAGCGTAAGTACGCTGATGTTTTATAATCTTTGTGGTTGTTGTGTCGCGGCGGATGTTCTTTTGTTCTCGCAGCAGTTTACAAATCTTATGTTTACACATTCCCGTAGTTCACCCAGAAGATATTGGGTTTTCTTGTTATTTGTCATGTTCTCAAAGTCTTTTTGGCTGTTTGTAATCTGTGGGAAGTATGTATCCTTGATGTTTTGGTATAGTTGGCAGTTAGTCAGAAAGTGTAGCTTTGTTTACGGACACTCTCGATGGCAAGGCTGTGTTTACTGAGTCTGTACAAAATCAAGGATTTCCTTAGCCTTGGATCAGTTTCATGTATTCTCTGTTGAGGGCCAAATAGCATTCTATCCTGTTTTTTTTCCATCTTTTTATGGTTTTATTCAGTCCTGTGGGGTTTCTATCTGGTTGCTTAATTTGCGTATGTACACAGAGTTCCTGAACCAGCTGTCTGAGGGGTCATCTCTCTAGGGTCTCTCAATAAGCTAGTGCTTTGTTGTGGAGCGTGTCAGGGTCACTTTCTTTGAAGTGGTCGTAAAATTTAGACACTCTATCTTTTTAATTTTTAATTAGTGGGTATTAGATATAATATGACCATTTTAATTGCATGTTTCTGTCACCGGGGTGCATGATTACTTCAAAACTGATATGGGAAACATTTTGAGCAAAAAATGCATTTAAAATAATTTGCATATTCAGACTTCCCTCTTTTTCAATTGACACCATAGTTTGTGTTTCATCAAGCTCTTTCAGCATTTCTTCAAACATTGTGACAAAATCAGTAGAAGAGGACCCAAAATGGAATGCTACTAGCCTCTCTTCTTTTTCTCTTGTTTTTGAGATTTTTCCACAAGTTTTGATTTAGTCTTTCTCCCCAACAGGTGCCACTGATTTTTGGGATGCCATTTGACTTGAGTCTTTCACATTTTTTCTTTCCAAACGGCAACAAAAACCTTTAAGAATAATTAAAATGTACATTTTAAGTTACATGCGTGGAGTTTAGATTCTCGTGAGACAGGTTAGTTTTACCCTACTGATGATGTGTTGTTGCAATAGTAATCCATTACTATTAGAAAACAATAGTAATGGATTATTATTCCAACAACACATCATCAACAACACTGATGATGTGTTGTTGCAATAGTAATCCATTACTATTAGAAAACCATAGTAATGGATTATTATTCCAACAACACATCATCAGTAGTAACACTCCTTTCGCTTGGTCCCTCACATTTTGCGTGAGTCAGTTTTTTGATTGATTGAAACTTTTATTAGTAGATTGCACTGTAGAGTACATATTCCGTACAATTGACCACTAAATGGTAACACCCGAATAAGTTTTTAAACTTGTTTAGGTCGGGGTCCACGTTAATCAATTCAAGGTGGTTAGTTAGAGGGGAGTGGTCTGTACTTTCCTCATGTACCCGTCATTTGGAGATGTATGCAGGCTGACCTTCTTTAGTTGATTTTGAATAACCTGCGACAATACATCTGGCAACCATATTTAATAATTCCTTCAAATTGTGTGTGAAAATAACATCGGGATGTAGACATTACCAAAACATATACTGGAAAATATTAAATTGTCTCCAGTCTTCTGAAGGTGACGTCAGCAGGCTGATTGAGGCTCACATATTGGAGCTAAGCGGGCGTGACAAAATGTGCTGAAAACAAGCCTAAAATCACTACCGTGTCTATTTTGGGGGGATTTTACCTGTAGACATCATTTTACGTCCAGAACTGTAAAATAAGTGTTAATTCAGACCTGTTGCCCTGACCTCCCACCTCATGAAGACCATGGAGCGGACCATCCTTAGCCACCTGGGGACGGCGTGGCGAAGTTGGGAGAGTGGCCGTGCAAGCAATCTGAGGGTTACTGGTTCAATCCCCACCTTCTACCATCCTAGTCATGTCCGATTTTGTCCTTGAGCAAGACACTTCACCCTTGCTCCTGATGGGTCCTGGTTAGCGCCTTGCATGGCAGCTCCCGCCATCAGTGTGTGAATGTGTGTGTGAATGGGTTAATGTGGAAATACTGTCAAAGCATTGTGGTTTCCTTAAAAAAGGGTAGCAAAGCGCTATACAAGTACAATCATATACCTTTGCACGCAGACAGTGTCAGCCATGGACCCCTTGCACCTTGCTCACTGTCCAAGCATCAGGGTCTTCACCCACCTGGAGACCACGGGACGTGCGGTGAGAGTCATGGTCTCTGTCATTCTTCAGTGCTATCAACACCATCCAGCTGGCACTGCTGCGGGTGAACCTGGAAGAGGCGGGAGAGCACCATCACCCGGCTGCATGAATCATTAATTACCTCATCAAGAGGCCGCAGTACGAGAAGCTGCGTGACTGTTCATCCAATGTGGTTGTTTGCAGCACGGGGGATACCTAAAGGACGGTGCTCTCACCATAACTGTTCATGCTCTACACCTCAGACTTTAGACATGACTCCAACCGCTGCCATCTGCAGAAGTTTTCGGACCACTCCGCAGTGGTGGGATGTGAGTCTAAGACAGGGGTGTCAAACGTACGGCCCGAGTGCTGGATGAGTTTGCGAAGTATGAAAATGAACCTGAATTTTTTTAATGAAATAAACTGCTGGATGTCGCAATAGCAATTATTTGTATCTTTGGAGATGATGCTACATATCCATTTTCTACCGCTTATTTTCTTCGGGGTCGCTGCGGGCGCTGGAGCCTATCTTAGCTACAATCGGGCGGAAGGCGGGGCACACCCTGGACAAGTCGCCATCTCATCGCAGGGCCAACACAGATAGACAGACAACACTCGCACTCACATTCACACACTAGGGCCAATTTAGTGTTGCCAATCAACTTATCCCCAGGTGCATGTCTTTGGAGGTGGGAGGAAACCGGAGTACTCGGAGGGATTGAAGGAAACTTTTATTAGTAGATTGCACAGTACAGTACATATTCCGTACAATTGACCACTAGATGGTAACACCCGAATAAGTTTTTCAACTGGTTTAAGTCGGGTCCATGTTATTCAATTTTATGGTACAAATATATACTACCAGCATAATACAATCATCTCACAAGTTAATCATCATAGTATATACATTGAATTATTTAAATTATTTACAATCCGGGGGTGGGATGAGGAGGGTTTGGTTGATATCAGAACTCTGGGCAGTCACGTGGAGAACATGCAAACTCTACACAGAAAGATCTCAAGCCCAGGATTGAAGCCAGGACTACTCAGGACCTTTGTATTGTGAGGCAGATGCACTAAACCCTCTTCCACCGTGCTGCCCGATGCTGCATATGTACAAAATAAAGCACATGATGTTAGTGCATCAGTCAAGGAAAATGATCAAACTACATAAATAACATCCTGTAATTTGATTTTGATATAGTTTTTTTTATCTTGATAGATTGAAAATGAACACCAATGAGTTGACTGATGAACATTATCACATAATTTATTCAGAAAATATAAATAACGACAAATAAAGTATATATACTATTAACCAGTAATAGTATTAACAGGTAATTGTAAAAATAACCCTACAACATTATGATTTGTAAACTTTCAGAACGTGCGTGTTCTATTTTTAAACAAAGAAAACAATCCTAAATTGTCTTTATTTTTAAGTTATTGTGCCATGATTTTACCAGTCCGGCCTATTTGGGAGTAGATTTTTCTCAAAATTAATTAGACACCCCTGGTCTAAGAGGAGTGAGCAGGAATACAGAGGAGTCATCTCAGGATTCGTCAACTGGTGTGCACGTAATCACTTGCACCTGAACACCAGTGAAACAACAGAGCTTGAGATTCAGGGATCGGATATAGAAATATTGGACTCATTTAAATACCTGGGTGTTCACCTCAACAATAAACTGGACTGGACTCACAATGTCAACGCTGTGTGCAAGAAGGCAAAGTCTCTGACACCTCTTGAAGAGACTGAGGTCTGGGCAGCACGATCTGTGACAGGAACAGACTGGAATAAGCTGATTAAGAGAGCTGACTCCGTCCTAGGATGCCCACTAGACAGCGTTGAGGAAGTGGCTGACAGAAGAATGCTGACCAAGTTGACATCCATAATGTCCAATCTTTCATGCACAGCACTGTGAGGCCATGAGTTGACATGAGTAGCTCCATCAGCATTAGACTGTTACATCCTGTTACATCCTGTTACATCCTGTTACATCCTGTTACATAGACTGCCCACAGCCATACGACTTTACAAAGCGCTCATGTGATTACAGTGTTTGTTTTTTTCTTGGTGTGCAATACAGATGTTAGTGTGTTTTGTTTTATTATATCTTTTATCTATACATATTAGTGTGCAAAATGTAGTATTTATTACTAGTGTTTAGTTTTTCGTTCCATTTTACTTCTGTTACTGTATTTAAAACCTGCACTGCAACACCGTAATTACCCCATTGTGGGAAACATTTATGTCTACACTAAGCTATCCCACGATGTCATCATTAGAAATGCTATTTTAAATTTGATTGTCTTCAAGTAGACTTGCTAGTGTACAGTACATGTAGCACACAGGCTTGCATAAAAAATTGATCTTTGGCTATAGACAAAATTTAACGGATCAGACTCGACTATGAAAACTTTCGTCAAAGGCAATTCAAGTAACAACATTTGTAAGTCAATTACTTCATGTTCTGTTGTTGAATACGGTTTGAAACAAGATTATATTGCACATGTCTTAGAACACAAACCTAAAAGCTTATCGGACTGCCGATATTATCAGACTACCGTTATTATCGGCTGATAAATGCTTTATAATGTGATATTGGAAATTATCAGTATTCTTTTTTAAAAAGTAAAATGTATGACTTTTTAAAACGCTGCTGTACACGTAGGGAGAAATGCAGAGCGCCAATAAACCTTAAAGGCACTGTTTTTGTGTGCCAGCCCAATCACATAATATCTACGGCTTTTCACACTTACTGTACAAGTGAATGTAAATCATACTTGGTCAACGACAATACAGGTCACACTGAGGGTGGCCGTATAAACAACTTTAACACTGTTACAAATATGCTTCACACTGTGAACCCACACCCAACAAGAATGACAAAAACATTTCGGGAGAACATCTGCACCATAACACAACATAAACACAACAGAACAAATACTCAGAAACCCTTGAAGCACTAACTCTTCCGGGACGCTAAAATATACACCCCCCGCTACCCATCCCACCTCAACCCCACCTCCCCAACCCCGTCCACCTCAACCGCCTCATGCTCTCTCAGGGAGAGCATGTCCCGAATTCCAAACTGCTGTTTTGAGACATGTTAAAAAAAATAATGCATTTTTGACTTCAATAATAAATATGGCAGTGCCATGTTGGCATTTTATTCCATAACTTGAGTTGATTTACTTTGGAAAACCTTGTTACATTGTTTAATACATCCAGCGGGGCATCACAACAGAATTAGGCATAATAATGTGTTAATTCCCGATTGTATATATCGGTATCGGTTGATATCGGAATCGGTAATCAAGAGTTGGACAATATCGGTATATCGACTTCCGGCAAAAAAGCCATTATCGGACATCTCTACTTATTTTTATTTGTCCATACACAAACGGAAGCTAGGGTTTTTGAAACTCTACTCAGGCTTTGTTTTTAAGGACAAAACTACAACCCATGGTAAAAAATTATGGAATCACCAGACTTGGAGAGGGTGTTCATTCAGTTTGTTTGATTTTGTAGAAAAAAAGCAACTCACGGACATGACTCAAAACTATGGTCACTTCAAGTGGCAACTTTCTGGCGTGAAGAAACACTTAAAAAAATTAAGAAAATAAATAGTGTTAGTCAGTAAAAAAAATATTTTTAGAACCAGCGGAGTGAAATAAAATATGGAATCGCTTAATTCCTAACTCTTCATCAATCTTGTTGCAATTTTCCCTGATTGCTGTTATCAGATCAGTTTTGCAGGTTGGAGTATTGTCACAGACCATTTTTTAAATTTCCACCACACATTTTCAAGTGGTTTGAGATCCAGACTATTTACAGCCCATGACATTGACATTATGTATCTTTCTTTAAAGGGGAACATTACCACAATTTCAAAAGGGTTAAAAACAATAAAAATCAGTTCTCAGTGGCTTGTTTTATTTTTCGAAGTTTTTTTCAAAATTTTACCGGTCCCGGAATATCCCTAAATAAAGCTTTAAAGTGCCTTTTTTTCGCTACTTCGAAACCACTATCCATTTCCCTGTGACGTCCTACAGGGCTGCCAATACAAGCAACATGGCGGTTACCACAGCAAGATATAGCAACATTAGCTCGGATTCAGACTCGGATTTCAGCGGTTTAAGCGATTCAACAGATTACGCATGTATTGAAACAGATGGTCGGAGTATGGAGGCAGATAGCGAAAACGAAATTGAAGAAGAAATTGAAGATATTGAGCGAATAGCTATTGACGCTATCCGGCCATAGCATATTTGTACCTAATGAAGTGGCCCATAGCATGGCTGCCTTATTAGCATCGCCGGTAAAATGTGCAGACCAAACGATCAGGACTTCCGCATCTTATGACACTGGAGCAACTTAAATCCGTTGATTGGTAAGTGTTTGTTTTGCATTAAATGTGGGTATCTAGTTTCAAATGTACATACAGCTAGCGTAAATAGCATGTTAGCATCGATTAGCATAGCATTTTAGCATCAATTAGCTGGCAGTCATGCCGAGACCAAATATGTTTGATTAGCACATAAGTCAACAACATCAACAAAACTCACCTTTGTGATTTCGTTGACTTAATCGTTGCAAATGCATCTGCAGGTTATCCATACATCTCTGTGCCATGTCTGTCTTAGCATCGCAGGTAAAATGTGCAGACACTCTGGCAAATTCAATGGGGGTCTGGCAGCAGATTTCTTGCCAGTGGTGCAACTTCAATCCCTCCCTGTTAGTGTTGTTACACCCTCCAACAACACACCGACGAGGCATGATGTCTCCAAGGTTCCAAAAAATAGTCGAAAAAACGGAAAATAACAGAGCTGAGACCCAATGTTTACAATGGGTTGAAAATGAAAATGGCGGCTGTATTACCTCTGCGACGTCACATTCTGACGTCATCCCCTCCAGAGCGATAAACAGAAAGGCGTTTAATTCACCAAAATTCACCCATTTAGAGTTCGGAAATTGGTTGAAAAAATACATGGTCTTTTTTCTGCAACACCAAGGTATATATTGACGCTTGCATAGGTTTGGTGATAATGTTCCCCTTTAAGGAAAGTTTTTACAGTTTTAGCTTCATGGCAAGATGAATTATCATCTTGAAAAATTATGTCATCATTCCCAAGCATCCTTTTGATTGACGGAATAAAAAATAATGTTAATGTAAACGTGTGCTTTTAATGAAGATGTGATGACAGCCATCTCCCCAGTGCCATTACATGCAGCCTATATTATCATGACTGTTTTATAGTGTATAATAATTTGCATGTTTTCTTCAGGCAGTCGTCTTCATAAATCTCACTGGAACGGCACCAAACAAAAGTTCCATCATCATCACCTAGCCCGGGGGTCAACAACCCGCGACTCTAGAGCTGAACGCGGCTCTTTTGCGCCGCCCCAGTGGCTTTCTAGAGCTTTAACAAAAATGTAGGAAAAATGGAAAAAGATGAGGGGGAAAAAAAATAAATAAATTGTTTTATAGGATTTCTGTAGGAGGACAAACATGACACAAACCTCCTTACAAAGCACACTGTTTACATTAAACATGTTTTGCTGATTTGAGGATTTGGCAAGCGCCGTTTTGTCCTACTAATTTTGGAGGTCCTTGAACTCACCATAGTTTGTTTACATGTATAACTTTCTCGACTTTCTTACACGTGTTTTATGCCACTTATTTTTCTGTCTCATTTTGTCCACCAAACTTTTAACGTTGTGCATGAATGCACAAATGTGAGTTGTGTTGATGTCATTGACTTGTGTGGAGTGCTAATCAGACAAATTTGGTCACTGCATGACTGCAAGCTAATCGATGCTAGCATGCTGTGTAGGCTAGGTGTATGTACATATTGCATCATTATGCCTCATTAGTAGCTATATTTAAGGCTTATTCAGTTTCCTTTAAGTCCTCTTAATTCAATTTATATCTTATGACACACTATCTGTATAGAATATGGCTTTAAATTTTTTGCGGCTCCAGGCGGATTTGTTTTTGTATTTTTGGTCCAATGTGGCTCTTTCAACATTTCGGTTTGCCGACCCCTGACCTACCCCCATGCAGATTTGTGATTAATCCCTGAACCTGACTTTCATCCAGTGATCCATAGTCCATGTTTGCTTTTTCCTCAACCCGTTGGAACCTTGTTTTTCTGTGTACCTGTTAATGACAGCTCTGGTTTAACTTTTAAAATCCCATTTCCTTTAGTCGGTTTCTTACAGTTCGGTCGCAGACGATGACTCCAGTTTCTGGCCATTTGTTCTTCATTTGTTTTCCTGTGCATTTTCTTTTTTCAAGACATATTGCTTTAAGTTTTCTGTCTTGACACTTTGATGTTTTCCTTGGTCTTCAGTATGCTTGCCTTTTACAACCCCATGTTGTTTGTACTTGGTCCAGATTTTAGACACAGCTGACTGTGAGCAATCAACATCTTCTTCAATACTGCGCAATGATTTACATTCTTCAATCAACCAATCAATCAATGTTTTTTTTTATAGCCCTAAATCACAAGTGTATCAAAGGGCTGCACAAACCACAACGACATCCTCGGTTCAGATCCCACATAGTACAGATTAAACATTCTTGAAGAAGTTTAATATTCCCCTCCTTTGTTTTAATTTACATCTTTTGTCTTGGAGCCATGGTTCATGTCAATCCACCTGGCGCAACAGCTCTCAAGGTGTAAGAACTCCTTTTTAACTGCAGTGTTTATGCAGGTGTTAGCTTTAGAAATGAACATTTACAGAGTGATTCGATAATTGCTTTCCTCATAATTGTCCATACATTTTTCACACTGCTTGATTTTAAAATGAAACTGTTATTGACTACCACAATGTATGTTCTTTATTTATTTTAGTGTTTCTTAAAGCCAGAAAGTTTCTATTTGAAATAAATATGTCAAGACGTGTACTGTGGTGTGGATTGTTTTCCCGTGGTGCAAAGCGATTGGAGCGGACACGGCGTTAAGGTAAAGACATCTTTTAATTCTACTATAAAAAGGAACAAACAAAAGGCGGAGAACGAACTTGGCTATGAAAACAAAACTATCTCTATAACGTAAACTATGGACATGAAAAAAAAACTTTAAATCTATGGCATGAATAACGAAAAAACTTACTTGGGACAACAAAGTAACATGGATCCTCGGCATGTAAAGCATGGGTTAGTAGATGGTGTTAGAGGGTGACGTCGCCAGGCTGACTACCTGGCAACTGTGGCTTGAATAAGACTGTGGTGATTGAAAACAGGTGCGTGACATGGGGACAGGTGGAAACTAATGGGTTGGCGTGGAAACAAAACAATGGAATGAAAAAACAGGAACTAATGGAGTCTTGAAGTAATCTAACACAACTAAAAAAACATGATCACAAAGACATGACAGAGTATAGTTTTGTCTTGTGTCTGTGAGCTGTGTTTTTATTTACACAATTAAACAATCCTCCATGTCTGGTGATTTCATCATTTTTTGCATCCCATCCATCCATTTTCTACCGCTTATTCCCCTTGGGGTCGCGGGGGGTGCTGGTGCCTATCTCAGCTAGAATCGGGCGGAAGGCGGCATACACCCTGGACAAGTCGCCATCTCATCACAGGGCCAACACAGATAGACAGACAACATTCACACTCACATTCACACACTAGTGCAGTCAATTATAAATGTATCCATATCATTTCAACAAATTAAGCTTCCCAGTGACATTCAACAAGTCAACTGCAGGCACTAAATAGATCAGGGATAGGGAACCTATGGCTCTAGAGCCAGATGCGGCTCTTTTGATGACTGAGTCCGGCTCTCAGATAAATCTTAGCTGACATTGCTTAACACGATAAGTAATTAATAATTCCGCCGGTAATAACAGTGTTAAAAATAACGTTCAAATTATAAAAAATTCTCATGCATTTTTGTCCAACCATCCATTTTATATCGCACCTGTTCAAGAAGTCGCTTTAATTGTAAGAAGTATCATATTTATTATTGGTTAGCTTTAGAATAACAATGTTATTATCTTGGGGACTGCGTGGCGAATTTGGGACAGTGGCTGTGCCAGCAATCTGAGGGTTACTGGTTCAATTCCCACCTTCTACCATCTTAGTCAAATCCGTTGTGTCCTTGAGCAAGACATTTCACCCTTGCTCCTGATGGGTCCTGGTTAGCGCCTTACATGGCAGCTCCCGCCATCAGTGTGTGAATGTATGTGTGAATGGGTGAATGCGGAAATAGTGTCAAAGCGCTTTGGGCTCCTTAAAAAGGGGTAGAAAAGCGTTATACAAGTACAACCATTTACCTTTTTTTTTTTTTTACCATTTTTAAAAAGAATAAGACACTTAATATACTTTAAAAATGTTGGTCTTAAAAATGCACGCATATAGTTGTATTCAGTGTTAAAAAAAGATTATATGGCTCACGGAAATACATTTTGAAATATTTGGTATCATGGCTCTCTCAGCCGGCTTCACGGTGGCAGAGGAGTTAGTGCATCTGCCTCACAATACGAAGGTCCTGCAGTCCTGGGTTCAAATCCAGGCTTGGGATCTTTCTGTGTGGAGTTTGCATGTTCTCCCCGTGAATGCGTGGGTTCCCTCCGGGTACTCCGGCTTCCTCCCACCTCCAAAGACATGCACCTGGGGATAGGTTGATTGGCAACACTAAATTGGCCCTAGTGTGTGAATGTGAGTGTGAATGTTGTCTGTCTATCTGTGTTGGCCCTGCGATGAGGTGGCGACTTGTCCAGGGTGTACCCCGCCTTCTGCCCGATTGTAGCTGAGATAGGCGCCAGCGCCCCCCGCGACCCCGAAAGGGAATAAGCGGTAGAAAATGGATGGATGGATGGGCTCTCTCAGTCAAAAAGGTTCCCAACCCCTAAAATAGAGGGTTGCATAGAACCCAGGCTTGGTCCGAACGACAGTCGGTTTGAAAAACAATCGTTGCAAAGACTTCAGGAAACACTGATTGATCACTACATCTAAATGTCTACTTTTATCTGTGAGGCGTTTAATGACAGTGGGATTTCTGTTCATCTCCCGAGAGAGTAAAGCTCATTCTGGTCACAGCCGAGAAAGTTTCTACTTTGTTTAAAAGCAGGCGAATTTCATTAAAGCCAAAGACGCCATTAGGGGGAGAATGGAAGTGGCCTCATGTTTACAGCTTGACCACTCAGGTCACACGGCAGCATCGCGACCCACGGGAGTTTTATTAAACACATGCACGCACAAGTAGGCTGAGATTGTTGAGCAGTTTTTACGTGAGCCGGCAAGCTGAGAGACAAAGCGAGCAGCAAAAAGCAGCACAAACAATGTTCATCATCAGTCAGCAGCCTGAAGAACATCTAAAAAAAGTGGCGTGATGGCAGTGAAAGAAGGAGGCGATGTAGTCATGCAGATGAAGAAGAACGAGCAGATGAGCAGAGAGCCCGAGTGTTTGTGTTGGAGGAGTTCATTGGAGGGTCAGTGCTTTGGTGTGTGATTCATTGTCTTGTATTATGTGTGATTCATAATGAAGACATTAATTACATGTAAACACGACAGTCCTTCTACCCTGCTTTTTTTTGTTCCATCTTCCTATTTAAAGTTATTCATTTCTTTCCTACATTCTGACCCTTACAGTAAAAAAGAAATCTGTATCTTAATATTTGTTTCCAATCTATAATTTTAAACAGTCGCTGCTGTGTTTTTATATTTTATTTAAATTTGCTATTAAAAAAGTATGTCTTTATAGTTGTTGTTATACCTTTACATGTTTTAGATTTTTTCAAATATCTTTATTTTATTTTCTGTCAGTAATTTAAAATGAGGCTTCTGTCCCGTGTAACGTATCTGTATGATAATTATGATAAAAAATATAATAATTGTACTTTACCAATAATAATAATAATAATAATAATAATAATAATAATAATAATAATAATATAACAACAGTAAAAATTGTAATAAATTAACATCTAATACTCGAGTGTCCAATCTTTATCTGACGGGCGCTGCCTAAAAGGGAAGTATGTGGGGTCTACTTTAATACTTTTTGGATATTATAAAACAATCCTTTTACAATGCCGCATTGTTGCTGTAGTTGTGACCCAAGATAAGTGTACCCTAGACAGATGATTTTCAGATTTTTAATACCATGACAGGACAATTATTTTTCTTTAATGAAATTTTTTTTTTTAACATTATG
Organism: Nerophis ophidion; assembly: GCF_033978795.1. Classification (NCBI taxonomy): domain Eukaryota; kingdom Metazoa; phylum Chordata; class Actinopteri; order Syngnathiformes; family Syngnathidae; genus Nerophis; species Nerophis ophidion. Next base: position 39,020,812 of record NC_084615.1, on the reverse strand, counting down.
CTTTTTTAAACAGCTCAACATAAAAGGGATACAAACACACTTTTAAAGATGGGGGAAAAGTACCTGCAGTGTGTTGGTGTCTTGCCAGATTTTATATTTTGTATTAATACAGTATTTGTATTCCTGCTGTAGGAGCACTTGAGTTCAGGGGAGGAGCTACACTTCTGTGTTTAGACACCAGTTTCATGCATTAAAGTGTACTTATTATTCCAATAATAATAATTATATTGTAACAATACTACTAATAATAATAAATCTATATGTTATACTAGAGTGTCCAATCTTTTTCCACCAGGCGCTGGCTAAAAGTGAAGTATGTGGGGTCTACTTTAATTCTTTTTGTAGAATAAGATGCTTATAAAACAATCCTGTTTCAATGCCGCAATGTTGCTGTAGCTGTGACCCCAAGATTTGGAGACAGAAGACGAGGTGCGGGTATGAGAATTTAATGTCCAAAAATAACAAAATAGAGTGCAGCAGGGAAGTTCACAGAAAGCCCAAGGATGCAGTGCGAGTTTGAGTTTGAGTTTGAGTTTATTTCGAACATGCAAGCATACAACAAGATATATCACAATTTCCAGTTTCTCTTTTCAACATGTTCGAAAAGGAGTAGGAAGAAGCAGTGCATGTTTAGCAAAGCAAGCTAAAGCAAATACTAAGCACATTAGGAAGAAACAATGTTCCAGTGGAAAGAGGCAGGTAAAGATGCCATATTAACCCTCTTGATTGGCGATCAGGGACATATGAGTCCACTGATCGCCAAACAAAAGCAGGAGAGGGAAACAGTACTAAGAGGTGGAGATCGTCACTGCCAGGAAATACACAAAACAGGAAGTCAGAACTAGAAATAAGAGCATTTAACAGGAACTAAAACACAGAACACACAAAAGTACAAAATCAATACAAGGAATGACCTGTCACTGCAGGTCATGACAAATCCAATGTATGAATTCATGATAAGCTTTTTGAAAATAACATCTTAGCTTTGTGTTACAGCTGACAAAGCACATAAGTATAATAGCAAATGATATAGGTTGGCTTCACGGTGGAAGAGGGGTTAGTGCGTCTGCCTCACAATACGAAGTTCCTGCAGTCCTGGGTTCAAATCCAGGCTCGGGATCTTTCTGTGTGGAGTTTGCATGTTCTCCCCGTAAATGCGTGGGTTCCCTCCGGGTACTCCGGCTTCCTCCCACTTCCAAAGACATGCACCTGGGGATAGGTTGATTGGCAACACTAAATTGGCCCTAGTGTGTGAATGTGAGTGTGAATGTTGTCTGTCTATCTGTGTTGGCCTTCTGCCCAATTGTAGCAGAGATAGGCGCCAGCGCCCCCCGCGACTCCGAAAGGGAATAAGCGGTAGAAAATAGATGGATGGATGGATAGGTTGTGTTTGTCTTAAAGCCCAGGATGTAGAGACTGCAGGCGTAGTGCATGCAACCATATATTTAATCACGAGTGTAAGCAAAACAAAGAATGCATGGAAGCAAGACACCATGAAAAAGGCAAGACTGAGTGGTCACAAACCATGATCCGACCACGTCCGACTGATAAGGCTGACTTAAGAGGCTTGCTGATTGGCAGTCAGGGACAGGTGTGTCCTGATTGCCAATCAGAGATAAGTGAGGGATCCAGCACTCAAACTAGAGGAGTGGTGGAGGTACTGAAAATAAGATTCCTGCAAATGAAACAATACAAAACACAGCAAAATAAACAAAGTCCCAACCTGTCATGACACATATAACTTATTAATAATGAATTCATTTTATGTTTCCAGAACATGTTGAAGGGCAATAATAAAAACAAGCTGCAGGCTGAAAATGGCTGCTTCTATGTATATCCCAGTACATAATAAACATAATAATATAGTCAAATACTGTAGAATAATCAAAAGCAAAACAGGCGAGGGAAAGTTATCATTTGACGCAGTAAATCGATCACTTCTGTATGATTGACTGTACAACATAGAGTGCCCCCTGTGAGACTTTTTTTTATTGAATAAACACAATAATGCTTTTTAAAAAAAATCACCTCGTCTTACAAAAAACACAGTGAGAGAATCTCACAGTGGGAAGAGTAAATAAGTTTAGTGAAGCTGCTAGACAAATGATTGTCATCATCTCATGGCGGTATGACTGTTGCCAACTGATGGCCTCCAGCTGAAAGCCTTGATTTATTGTCTACACTACACAAATAAGCTTGCGCTACCTGGAATGCTAAAAAGAAAATCTAAGCAGGAAGTAGCGACCACAACAAAGAGTTAAGTAGTAAAATTAGTTGTGATAGTAGTCGTACTGTAGTACTACTGTAGTAGTACATGTAGGAGTATTTATATATTAAATAAACTTATAGTGAGCACGTTAACTCTGAAAGCCCTAATACATATATATATATATATATATATATATATATATATATATATGTATATATATATATATATATATATATATATATATATATAAAATGACATAATAAATATAACAACCAGCATAACAATAACATTAATATAATTTTTATATACACACTGTATCAATCAATCAATCAATGTTTACTTATATAGCCCTAAATCACTAGTGTCTCAAAGGGCTGCACAAACCACAACACAAACCACTACGACATCCTCGGTAGGCCCACATAAGGGCAAGCAAAACTCACAACCAGTTTGTGACAATGAAGACTATGAGAACCTTGGAGAGGAGGAAAGCAATGGATGTCGAGCGGGTCTAACATGATACTGTGAAAGTTCAATCCATAATGGATCCTACACAGTCGCAAGAGTCCAGTCCAAAGCGGATCCAACACGCAGCGAGAGTCCCGTTCACAGCGGAGCCAGCAGGAAAACATCCCAAGCGGAGGCGGATCAGCAGCACAGAGATGTCCCCAGCCGATTCACAGGCAAGCAGTACATGGCCACCGGATCGGATCGGACCCCCTCCACAAGGGAGAGTGGGACATAGGAGAAAAAGAAAAGAAACGGCAGATCAACTGGTCTAAAAAAGGAGTCTATTTAAAGGCTAGAGTATACAAATGAGTTTTAAGGTGAGACTTAAATGCTTCTACTGAGGTGGCGTCTCAAACTTTTACCGGGAGGCCATTCCAGAATACTGGAGCCCGAAATGAAAACGCTCTATAGCCCGCAGACTTTTTTTGGGCTTTGGGAATCACTAATAAGCCGGAGTCCTTTGAACGCAGATTTCTTGCCGGGACATATGGTACAATACAATCGGCAAGATAGGATGGAGCTAGACCGTGTAGTATTTTATACGTAAGTAGTAAAACCTTAAAGTCACATCTTAAGTGTACAGGAAGCCAGTGCAGGTGAGCCAGTACAGGCGTAATGTGATCAAACTTTCTTGTTCTTGTCAAAAGTCTAGCAGCCGCATTTTGTACCAACTGTAATCTTTTAATGCTAGACATGGGGAGACCCGAAAATAATACGTTACAGTAGTCGAGGCGAGACGTAACAAACGCATGGATAATGATCTCAGCGTCTTTAGTGGACAAAATGGAGCGAATTTTAGCGATATTACGAAGATGAAAGAAGGCCGCTTTAGTAACGCTTTTAATGTGTGCCACAAAGGAGAGAGTTGGGTCGAAGATAATACCCAGATTCTTTACCGAGTCGCCTTGTTTAATTGTTTGGTTGTCAAATGTTAGAGTTGTATTATTAAATAGAGGTCCGTGTCTAGCAGGACCGATAATCAGCATTTCCGTTTTTTTGGCGTTGAGTTGCAAAAAGTTAGCGGACATCCATTGTATAATTTCATTAAGACACGCCTCCAGCTGACTACAATCCGGCGTGTTGGTCAGCTTTAGGGGCATGTAGAGTTGGGTGTCATCAGCATAACAGTGAAAGCTAACACCGTATTTGCGCATGATGTCACCTAGCGGCAGCATGTAGATGCTGAAGAGTGCAGGGCCAAGGACCGAACCCTGGGGAACTCCACACGTTACCTTAACGTAGTCCGAGGTCACATTGTTATGGGAGACGGACTGCATCCTATCAGTAAGATAAGAGTTAAACCAAGACAGGGCTAAGTCTGACATACCAATTCGTGTTTTGATACGTTCTAATAAAATATTATGATCGACGGTATAGAAAGCAGCGCTAAGATCGAGGAGCAGCAACACAGATGATGAATCAGAATCCATCGTTAGCAATAGATCATTAGTCATTTTTGCGAGGGCTGTCTCCGTAGAGTGATTTGCCCTGAAACCGGATTGAAAGGTTTCACATAGATTGTTAGACGCTAAGTGTTCATTTAACTGCTCCGCAACAATTTTCTCGAGGATTTTTGAAATAAAGGGAAGGTGAGACACCGGTCGGTAGTTTACCATGAGGTCAGGATCGAGGTTAGGTCTTTTAAGAAGAGGATGAATAACCGCTTTTTTGAATGCTAGGGGAACAGTGCCCGAGGAAAGTGATAAGTTAATAATATTTAGCACTGATGGACCTAATAATACAAAGAGCTCCTTGATCAGTTTCCCAGGAAGTGGGTCAAGTAAACATGTTGTTTGTTTTATTCCATTTACACGTTGTAACAATTCCTCTAATGTTACTTCTTCAAAACGAGAGAAACTATTTTGGCAGTATCCCCCGTTTATACGATCGTATCTGTGTTAATAGAACCCATTTGTAGCTGGGACGCATTGTCTTTAATCTCCTTTCTAATGACTTCAATTTTCTTACAGTATATATTTACTAATGTATATACTGTGTATATATATATATATATATATATATATATATATATATATATATATATATATATATATATATATATATATATATATATATATATTAGGGGTGGGCAAATTAATGCGTTAATTACGAGTAAACTCATCAATCTATTAACGCCAACAATTATTTTATTGCACATTTGCGTATGTTGTTTACATGCTTTTATTTTGTTAACGCCTTTTCTTATAAAGATGACGGCGCCCGGACGGGCTTCGGCGTGGAGGGGCTGTTGGTAAAGATGGAACATTTGGCAAAAATACCGAAAAATTCTGCAAATTTCATGGCTGGCTTACAGTGTGGTCACTCCGGGATCACTTACGACCGCCAGACAATTCTGAATGTGGATAGATCGGGCCGTTTTGGACTGAATGACGCGTGCTTGCTAGACCGGCTAGCTAGCATGGGAATACTTTGTCGGCTACATCCAGCGGCCTGTGAAGCAGCGGAGTATATGTGTTGTGTGTCTATTTATGAATAATGCAGACGAGGAGTGTTGGCTGAGTTCTTAACGTTTGCTTTCAGAGCGTGCATATCACAACATACAAGATGCCGTCATGGCGACACAACCTATACCGGGCTACCGCGCATGCTCGTCACTCCTGTTGCATGCTGGGTAGGGTAGTTCTTTTTTTCCCTGGCTCATAACATGACAATATAGTACCATGTATATGATGCGTTCAGTTTATCAAAGCACCAAGCAAACAATCGGAAAATTCCCATCATATCAATTCCTAGATATGGTCATAATTATTTTAAGTGCACTACGCAGAATAAACAAAACATAATTAATATTGCTACTGCGGATAATTTGATCAAACATTCCCTAAAACAGCCGACTACCTATAATAGAGGTTTTTTAACCATAAGATCCCTGATAAAAAAATGTTTCTGCTGTTACCTCAGAAATTGCCTGTTCAGATGTTATGATTGTGGCTCAGAGATTTGTATGTAGATTATATTTATTTTCCATAACAAACAGGATAACTTAAATAACCTGGAAGTGGCAATAAGCTTAAATGTTTGTATTTACATTTTTTGAGTTGATTTTCATAAAATATGCTATTTAACTGCTACTGTTTAACAAGGACAGATTTAAATTGTGTTTGCACAACAAATGTTTTGGCGCTTTTGTTCATGTGGGAGAATATTCCAATAAAGGTGCACTACACAGTACTTTTGAATTCATTATTGGGCTTTGCGTATACAATGCAGTTAATCGCGATTCATCGGAGAAATAGTGCGATTAACTTCGATTAAAATTTTTAATCGTTGCCCAGCCCTAATAAAAAAAAAATATATATATATATATATACTTTATCACCATAAATGATTCCCGGGCGTGGCGCCGCTGCTGCCCACTGCTCCCCTCACTTGCCAGGGGGTGATCAAGGGGATGGGTCAAATGCCGAGGACAAATTTCACCACACCTACTGTGTGTGTGACAATCATCGGTACTTTAACTTTATACTTGTATATGTATATTATGGTATGGTATGGTCTTTATTGTCATTGCACAAGTACGACAAAACTTTGTTTTCAGCACAAACCCCTTCAAGATTAGACAAAGAAACAGTGTACAGGGTTACAGAACAGGAACGTTGATGGGTCGCCACAAGGCGCCCCAGTAAAAGATGGGAATAAGGTAGACGCTGGGGGAGGATGAGTAAAAAAAAAATATCTAGACTGGGCTCCTAAGGGGGCCCAGTCCGGAGTGGGGAAAAACTCAATAGCAAAGCACATGTACATATTACAACATACAACTCGAGTCTTGCAACAGAGGGAAGGGACTGTGGGCTACTGTGGTGGGCTGCAGCTGTTCAAGCGCTGCTCAGTCGTCCATCATCTGTAAGGGATTCAAGCCATCGAAAGAGTGGGATGGGCGGGGAGGTGGGGGGAGGGGGGTGGGTATTTATGTGTGGCGTACATTTTGCGTGGAGGCATGTGTGTGTGTGTAAGCCTGCAACGTGTCTCTGTTCCGCGGCCTTGGTGTTCTTGCAGCCGCCAGTCAGTCCAAAGTCAACAACAACAGGTGTGTGTCCATGAGAGACAAGAAGGGAGTTTGTTGTGTCTTCGTCGCACTGTCCTTCAGGAGAGTCTCGAAACCAGGGAAAAAATCCAAGTTAGAATGTTTTGTATGAGAGTGAAAATGAAATTAGCTTTTCACTCTACATTGTCTATCACTGGTCCTCAAATTCATCCTGCAGTGCAGACGGTCCGATGTTATCCACAAAGTGTCGACAGTTCTGCCCACATCCTCCCATTATTTGTGGCAGCTTTTGGGTTCTTTGAAGACTGCCAGCAACTTACAGTTTTTAGACAAACCAGAACAACGCTTACTCCAATCAGTAGATGTTCTGGTGTCATATTTCCGAATAGGTAGGCATTTTCATATCCTCGACTGAACGGTCGCCAGGCAGGCGGCACTCCTTCTCCCAAAAGTTTATCGCGTGTCCAGCAACAACCGCTCCGTCACGACAGGCAGGTTTCCCCAAGATCTTGTTGGTTTCATTGAGAAGTCAGTTAATTAGTTCAATTGTTTGGATTTGGAGAGCAGCTTAAAAAGAGGCAACAAAAAAGTTAAGACAAGACAAGACATAGAAGCAAGCAGGAGAGATAAGGGAGTGGAAAGGGGAGCGTCCGCCCTCGATGAGTGCTAGTGAGAAAGGATACATATTTATACACAGTATAACATTATTCACATATAAATATTATGTATATAATATACACTCAAAGACATGTACCTGGGGATTGGTTGATTGGCAACACTAAATTGGCCATAGTGTGTGAATGTGAGTGTGAATGTTGTCTGTCTATCTGTGTTGGCCCTGTGATGAGGTGGCGACTTGTCCCGCGACCCCAAAAGGGACAAGCGGTAGAAAATGGACGGGTGGGATGGATGTATGTTAATAGATAAAATTGATACTGATGTTATGTTTTTGTTATTATTGTCATTATTATTGTTGTATTTGTCATTATATAGTCATCATGTCATCAGTGTAGAAATACAAAATACTGTACAATATACAGAACATTACTTCGGTACTCTTGTTTAGTTCTGTATATTGTACAGTATTCTGTATTTCTACATTGTTTTTTATATTGCACACGATTGCTTGTTATTTTTATTGGATAGTAGTCTGTTTATTTCAATTGTTAGTTTTTCCTTTATTACCTCTTGTATTATGTATTTTACACCATATTTGTTCCCTCAACCGCACCTTAAGTTGGAGTCTTTAATCTCGTTATATGCAAATATAATGACAATAAAGTCTATTCTATTCTATTATATCATTATTCAATAATAATAATAATAATAAGTATAGTAATACACATAATCAGCATTTTTATCAATACCATGATGTTATTATTCATTATATCAATCATCTATATTAAACATTATATAATGACATAATAATAAATACATACACAATGTAATATAATAGAACAACCACAAAATAACAATAATATTATAATTCTTAAATGTATTAAATATAATAACAATAATGACAATAATAAAAAAAATATGTATTACTATTACCTTATTGTTATTACGATTATTCAACCGAAAAATAACAACTATAATAATCAAGACCAAAGAAATTTGTTTCACACTTCATATACTCACGTTGATCAGCTGATCTATGCGGTGATTTACAGTAAAAATGTCTTTGTCAGCAACTTGTGATGTGAGAGGAATATTGAAACACGTGCCAAGAAAATTAATGGAAGTTCCCCATGCATGTTTTTTTTCTTTCTATAGGCACTGACAGTATACTTGGCACTGAGTTGAGTAACAGCCCCTTGATTTAGTGTCTCATCGCACGCACGCACACACGCACGCACGCACGCACGCACGCACGCACGCACGCACGCACGCACGCACGCACGCACGCACACACACACACACACACACACACACACACACACACACACACACACACACACATGCACACACCTGCTTAAACACACTCACGGGTTGCAATAAAGTACAAGTGTTGCTCTCCACACTAATAAAGTGATGAATGGGATTAATGTGATTCATGTCAGCCAATGAGTTCTTTTCGGCGACGTCGACTTCTTCACCAGATGTCACGTTTTAGCTAGCAATTGTTTTTGTTCATTTCGTCATCTAGTCATGCGTCCAAAACCAAAGAGCACACAGGAACTGATCAATCACAGCAAAGGACAATGCGGAATACTAGCATGTCAGCCAAGAAGAGAAGAATGCAATTTACACAAAGTCAAATGTATTGCTTTGTTAAATAAAAGCTGTTTTGGTAAGCCTTTAAAAATATCGGTATTCATTCAACATAAAAAAATATTGAACAATGTGTAAGCCTAATGGGGCGGTATAGCTCGGTTGGTAGAGTGGCCGTGCCTGCAACTTGAGGGGTGCAGGTTCGATCCCCGCCTCCGCCATCCTCGTCACTGCCAATGTGTCATTGGGCAAGACACGTTACCCACCTGCTCCCAGTGCCACCCACACTGGTTTAAATGTAACTTAGATATTGGGTTTTCACTATGTAAAGCGCTTTGAGTCACTAGAGAAGAAGCGCTATATAAATATAATTCACTTCACTTCCTAATGAACGTATTTTGGTACACTTTGAAGACAAGTTAGAGCAGGGGTCTCAAACTAATTTTACCTGGGGGCTACTGGATGCAGAGTCTGGGTGAGGCTGGCACGCAAGAAAAGATGAAAAAAAAAAAAAGTTTTTTAAATGTCTTTATTTTTATTTTCAACACAAAATAAAATCTAAATATATATGAACAAAATGAGAATTAAGTAATCTGAGGCAATGCAAATTAAACAATAAAAAAAAAAATAACAGTTTGAATTGGTCCAGGTTATCGGGGACTGTTATTACTGACGGACAGGTGTCGCGGTGTGATTGCAGCCAGGCACTAAGAAAACCCTTGTCTCCATGGCAACGTTTCTGTCGCTTTCACTCATTTGCCGCTTTTCCACTAACGCAGGGGTAGGCAACTCAGAATGTTGAAAGAGCCATTTTAGACCCAAATAACAAAAATCGTCTCTGTCTGGAGCCAATGGCAGGGGGTGGAGTTTACAGTTATGGTAGCACAATTAGCCTCGAACGGGCTAACATCACGACTAACGTGTTACTCGTCCGAATTGCACAGTGACTCTCTGTTGGAGTATCAGCGTTGGGGCCCAGTGCACCACAGTTTTGTATTGTCGCTGGTCCTTCGGCGGAGTGCTTTGGAAGCTACCGGTCCGCTCGTCTGCCCGCTCCTGACTGTTTACAGCGGTGCTGGGGGAGGGAGCAAGAGAGAGACAAACACACAGTGACAGAGAGAGCTTGCGAGCGAGAGAGTGAGCATGCGGTCGAGCGAGGGAGGGAGGAAGGGAGGAAAAGCGCGTGCTGGTCTAGTGAAAAAGCGGCAAAACGTTTCTCTGCTTGAATCACGCAAGTCAAGTCAATGTTCGGGCCTCGAGAGCCACATACCACACTGTGATTGGTATATTCCTTCTGCTCCGCACACAACGCTGTCAAACGCCAGTCATATGGAGCTTGCAGACCGCACTAACATTAAACTTTCATATTAAGGTGGGGGCCGCAGAAAAACGTCTTGAGGGCCTGGTTTCTGAGACCCCTGAGTTAGAGGCTTTTTAATTAACCTGACATACTTCTTTTTGTAATCATTGAATACGTTTTAAATGTTTTGTTACAATTACAGGTGATTAAGCGACTTTTACATACGTAACAGACAAGTTTTCAAAAACACACACTTTGAGTCGTTAACAAAGAAAGCGTTCTGCTGTTTTTAAGGACTTTCTGAAAAAAAAACAAAAAAACTAGTCAAAGATCATCTCTATCAAAGTCCTCTGGTGTTTTGAAGAATCTGCTGCAAAAATGTGAGTCTCACAAGGTTTTTTTAATCTAAATTTACAGGCCACCATTTGAGCAGCCCAAATGATGAAAAAGAGAGGACCTAAAATGCAACATTGAGGAACACCAAAAGTATACTAAAGATGTTTAACGACTGACTACATATGAAGTAAACAAGTTACAGCAACACTTTAGTTACATGAATCACATTACAAAAAATATTGCAGCTTCCAAAAAGAAGAGGACTGAAAGTGATACCTCAATTATGTAAATTACAAGTTTGGACAACAGTGTTCTATGATTGCTTGCAAGGTTGAAATGTCAATGCACGGATCTGTCAATGTGTCTAAAATTGTCTAAGTTCCTCTATACAACAGGAGCACTCCAGTGTTTTTAGGAATTTGCGGCAAAATGTTTTTTTCCCCAAGTTTTGAACGGAACTTGGGGGCCGAAATGGTGTCATTCCCAGGCTGCGAGTTGTATAACCCTGCTTTAAATAAACATAACAAACCTTTAAGTGTCGTAAATATGTATACATTCAAGAATTGTATAGTTTGTTCAATGCACTTAAAGTTTGTGTTTTTATAAACATTGAAGACAATCTAAAGGCTTTTCAATGAAGTTAAAGTTCACGTTTTTGCAAATATTTGAGAAGTTCTGATATTTGAAAACATTGAAAAATATTCAAACTCTTCTAAATACAAAGCGTATACTTTTTTTGGAAGTACTGAAGACAATACAGTCATTTTGACGTCGCGTGGAGGGAAGAGCAGCCGTGCCCGAAGAGCGCTTGTGCTAGAAACTACTGCCATCTAAATCACTGCAGTTGTGTCCTTGAGCAAGACACTTCACCCTTGCCCTGCTCACACTGGTGATTTAATCATACATGGTGGTCTGAGGGGCTGCAGGTGCAAACTGGCAGCCATTTAAGTCTACCCCAGGGCAGCTGTGGCTACAAATGTAGCTTGGGGTGGTATAGCTCGGTTGGTAGAGCGGCCGTGCCAGCAACTTGAGGGTTGCAGGTTCGAATCCCACTTCCGCCATCCTAGTCACTGCCATTGTGTCCTTGGGCAAGACACTTTACCCGACTGCTCCCAGTGCCACCCACACTGGTTTAAATGTAAAAAAAAAAAAAAATTAGATATTGGGTTTCACTATGTAAAGCGCTTTGAGACACTAGAGAAAAAGCGCTGTATGAATATAATTCACTTCACTTCACTACCACCACGGATGTGTGAATGTGAGTGCTTTGAGTATCTTGATGATAGAAAGGCGCTACATAAATCTAATGTATTATTATTATTACGAACAGAATGGTAATGTTTCAGCGAACTTAGAAGACGATTTAAAGGCATTTCTATAAACCTAATGTACATGTTTAGTACGTAAATATTAGGATGATTCCATATTTTATACGTGATTTTACACTTATGCTAAGCATACAAGTTTCTGTAAGTATTGAAGACTATTTAAAGTAATTATGAACACAATGTAAATGTTTCCCAAAAACTGAAGGCAATTCAAAGGCTTTTCAACAAACTTACTTCTGTCACACCACGGTGAGGGAGGTGTTGTCCTGGCCAGGTGGGCACTCTTTTTCAACCGCTTCTCTTTTTCTCTCTCTTACAGGCCGGAGTCCATAAAAGTCAAACAAGACGTCCTGTCTCGACTGTTCAACCCCGAGACTGTTGCCAAGGAACCTGAAACTATCCTTTCACTGACCCGTGTGGTTGGAGTAGTCACTTGGCAAATAGAGGATGAGGTGAAACAGGCAAATGGTGGAGACCTGCCATCTAGTGGGTGCCCTGATAATCTGTTGAGTTGCACCCACAGGTGATCCACTGCGCTGACACCTCCCTGCTTTCATGCCATCCGGGAGTTTGGAGAACGATGTTCGCCATTTCCCGGCGGTTTTGGTGGCCATCCATGGAGCTGAAAGTACGGTAGTACGTGGAGGCATGTTCGGTCCGCGCTCGAAACAAGACGTCCTCCAGGTCCCGTATGGGCCTATTGCAGCCTCTATTCATTCCCTCCAGACCGTGGTCCGGCCTCTCCTTGGACTTACTCACGGGGCTCCCGGTCTGTCAAGCTAACACCACCGTCCTCACAGTGGTGGACCGTTTCACCAAGATGGTGAGATTCATTGCTTAGCATAAGCTGCCCTCCACCATGGAGACGGCAGAAATCACGATGAACAATGTTTTCAAGATTCACACCTTCCCTAAAGACATTGTCTCCGACCGGGGGTCCCAGTTCATGTCAGGCTCATCAGAGCTAAGGCCAGACCGAACGAGTCAGACCAAACATCTCAACCAGCAACTGGAAACCGGCCTCCGGTGCCTGATGTCCCAAAATCCCTCTACATGGAGCAAACACCTGGTCTGGGTCGAGTATGCACAAAATGTGTTACCTACATCTGCCACAGGTTTCCACCCTTTAAAGGGTGCTTATGGGTTTCAACCTCCAGTTTTTACAGACAATGAACCAGAGGTGTCGGTCCCCTCTGCACATGCCATGGTCCGAAGCTGCCGACGCATCTGGCAGCAGCTCGTCAGGTGCTGGTTCGACAGGGAGATCGGGTGAAGAAGGCAGCAGATCGCAAGAGGCAACCCGCCCCTGCATATCGGCCAGGGCAGAGAGTATGGCTCTTAGCCAAGGACATGCGACTCAAATTCCCTCCAAGAAGCTAGCACCACGGTTTGTAGGTCCGTACCACATCACCAGACTCATTGGTCCCTCAGTCGTACGACTCCGTCTGCCTGGGTCCCTGCGTGTACACCCGACCTTCCACGTCAGTCAAGTGAAGCCAGTCAAGGAAAGCCCGCTGGTTCCGGCCATCACTTCCCTTCCACCACCTGAGATGATTGATGGTGGTCCTGTCTACAAGGTTAAGAAGTTGTTGGAAGTTTGCAACCGGGGCAGAAAATACTTAGTAGACTGGGAGGGGTACGGATCAGAGGAGAGACAGTGGGTGCCTTCTCGATACATCATAGACTCCACACTCATTAATGACTTTCATAGGGACCATCTTGAACAATCTGGGCCGTCCGGAGTCGGGCCTAGAGGAGGATGGGGGGTCCTGTCACACCGCGGTGAGTGAGGTCTTGTCTTTGTTTTTGTCTTGTGAATTTCATGTTCTAGTTTGAAAAGAAACTCTCCTCTCGTTTTAGGTTACTTGCTCTTCCTCTTGTATCATCAGTCTGACGTCTTCCCTGATTGTTTCCACCTGTTCCCTATTACCCCCATGTGTTTTATAGTCCGCGTCTCCCTTTGTTCTGTGCCAGAATGTCTCGTTGCTTCCTGCATTTCCAGCCTCATGACCAAGCCTTGTCTCGTCTTGCTTTGATTAATCCTGATCCTGAATTCAAGTTGGTATTTTGAGTTTTCCTTTTCTCCTCTTAGGAGTGATTTTTGGTTTATAAAGTTCTCAGGTCAAAGTAGTGAGTTCAGCTTATTTCTAAAGTTCCTTCGTTTCCTCATTTTTGAGTGATATTTTGTTAATTATTTATCTAGACCAGCAACAGTGTATAAGTTCTATAGCCCATTGTTTCTCCCTCCTTTTGGAGCATTTTTGTTTTTTAAATTTCATAGTTATATTCCTCGCTAGTGTAGTTAGATATTGATATTTTTGTTTCCTCCTTTCGGACTGATTTTCTGTTTTTTTCACTTTTTGTGAAAACAGTTACTGTTATTGCCCTGACTCAAGAGGTGAAAAGTGAACCGTTCAAAATAAAAGCATGCCGGATTGTTCCTCACCCTGCATCTGAGTCCTATTTCTGACCCAGGCCTGACAACTTCAAGTTTGGTAAATATCATAGGTGTGTCTGTATTTTGAAATTCCATCCATCCATCCATTTCTACCACTTATTCTTTCAGGGTCGCAGGGAGTGCAGGAGTCTATCTCAGCTACAATCAGGTGGAAGGTGGGTTACACCCTGGACAAGTCGCCACCTCATCACAGGGCCAACACAGATAGACAGACAACATTCACACTCACATTCACACACTAGGGCCAATTTAGCGTTGCCAATCAACCTATCCCCAGGTGCATGTTTTTGGAGGTGGTAGGAAACCGGAGTACCCAAAGGGACCCACGCAGTCACAGGGAGGACATGCAAAATCCATACAGAAAGATAGATTTTTATGTTTTTTACACCTCGTGTGCAAGATTTTGTAAATAGTAAAGGCAATCTAAAGTAGTCAGGAACAAAATGTTGATGTTTGCAGAAAAAAATTAGACATGCCTTTTTTTCTGGAATTGTTCCTATGATTCACAATCCTTTTGAGAGACAAGGGGGGACGGGTGTTCTTCATTATGAATGTCGTGCACGTCATGTTTGCTTTTAAATATTCATTGGCTCCTTTGAACATCCTCTCTGCTTTAAAGTAAATCTTTTTTTGTTTTTGTTCCCTAGCATGGCAGCAATATAAATGTCTAATATCATCATCATCATCACCTGTTATTTGTTGCCTTTGATATTTTCTTCCACTACACCTGTTTCAACTTTTAGCCAATAAGCTTCCAGACAAAGGTTGTATTGATTCCACAGGTGGCAGACGTCAAAGCCTTGGCAGAGGTCTCTTGTTCACCCCAACAATAGAAAGCTGTGCTGATTTCAATTGGAAAGTCACTCACACTTTGAAGCTCTGCTGATGGAGGAGGAGACGATGCAGAGAGCACCCCGCTTTGATGCTTGTTTAGCGTTGCGAGCAGCATTCAGCATCCAGAAAAGAAAGAGCAGTCAAGGCCACCAGAGGACACCTGTCTTGTTTGTCTGCTCGCAGGGTTTAGGGCCTGATCTATGCTACTTAGATCCAAATACCACGCTCTAAAGAGAGAGTGCAAACTATACAATTGCGTTCACCATTAGTGGCCATGTTGTTTGTAATCTAGGAAGACTTTGTGTACCATTGACAACACGTGCTAAAGGGGCTAAACCGCTCCATTTAAATGAGGTTTTTGCATGTATTACCTGGATTATGTCCCCATAAAAACACTTATTTTCATCCACATTCATGTTATCATGCTCATCCCTGTGGGGTTTTGCAATGTTGAACATCACACGTATATAAATAACATCGTAACATTTTTTTCTGCAATATGGTTTGGCAATCTAGACAACAGAAACAATGTTTAGCACACTGGCGATGTGCTTTATGGGGAAGCAATGGACTATCACAACACTGATGCACAGTCGTGCGTCGAGAATGATCAAAATGCAAGAAGATGAATATTGCAATATGTTTTTTCATATAGAGATGTATCATAATATATTTACTGAATGAAAAAATTAATGCAAACGCAAAATTAGTGTGAATCAGCCCATCAAGACTTAGACTTCCTTTTATTGTCATTCAAATTTGAACTTTACAGTACAGACAAGAACTACATTTTGTTGCTTTAGCCTGTTGTGGTGCAGGATAAAAGAGCAATAAGGTGCAGATGTAAATAAAGAGATTACTGTACAGATAAATATATTGCACTTTGTCATCTGTATCCACGTTTATGGATTGATGTTATATTGTCTTTATATTCCAGCGAGTTAATCCGTTTTGGGGGAAATTGAGGGGATTATTACGATGCGTTCAAGAGTATTATGGCCTGAGGGAAGAAGCTGTTACAGAACCTGGAGGTTCTCCTACGGAGGCTGTGGAAGCTATTGCTAGACTGAAAACAGTCCTTGGTGGGGGTGGGAGGAGTCTCTACTGATTTTCTGAGCCCCGATTTCCTGGATAGGAGGAAGAGGAGTCCTGATAATCTTTTCCACCGTCCTCACCACTCTCTGCAGAGACTTCCAGTCTGAGGCACTGCAGGCTCCAGTCCAGACAGAGATGCAGTTGGTCAGCAGGCTCTCTATGGTGCCTCTGTAGAATTCCTTAAAGGGGAACTGTACTTTTTTGGGGAATTTTGCCTATTGTTCACATTCATTATGAGAGACAAGAACACATATAGGTATGTCTTTTTTTTTTTTTTAAAGATTTCAAAGATGATAAAAAACACTTGAAAGATGCGGCTAATGCAATGCTTCGCAAATAGATGCCAGGGGGACTTGTGACTAAAGATGTACGACAATATCGGACTGCCTATATTATCGGCCCATAAATGCTTTAAAATGTAGTATACAATAATTTTGAATTGAATTTATTGCAAAGACAAGATACGTAATGTTGGAACTGAGAAACTTTTTTTTTTTTTTTTGCAAATAATAATTAACTTAGAATTTAATGGCAGCAACACACTACAAAAAAGTTGGCACAGGGGCATTTTCACCACTGTGTTACATGGCCTTTCCTTTTAACAACACTCAGTTAATGTTTGAGAACTGAGGAGATCAATTTTTGAGCTTTTCAAGTGGAATTCTGTCCCATTCTTGCTTGATGTACAGCTTAAGTTGTTCAAATGTCCAGGGTCTTCCGTGTGGTATTTTAGGCTTCATAATGCGCCACACATTTTCGATGGGAGACATGTCTGGACTGCAGGCAGGCCAGGAATGTACCCGTACTCTTTTTTTACGAAGCCATGCTGTTGTAACACATGGTTATTGCGGCTTGGCATTGTCTTGCTTAAATAAGCAGTGGCATGAACAAGGCGGCGCCTAAATGGCAGCATATGTTGTTCCAAAACCTGTATGTACCTTTCAGCATTAATGGTGCCTTCAGAGATGTGTAAGTTACCCATGACATGGGCACTAATACACCCCCATACCATCACAGCTTTTGAACTTTATGCCTATAACAGTCCGAATGGTTCTTTTCCTCCTTGGTCCGGAGGACATGACGTCTACAGTTTCCAAAAACAATTTGAAATGTGGATTCGTCAGACCACAGAACACTTTTCTACTTTGTATCAGTCCATCTTGGATGAGCTTGGCCCATTGAAACCGGCGGCTTATTTGGATGTTGTTGATAAATGGCTTTCACTTTGCATAGTAACGTTTTAACTTGCACTTACAGATGTAGCGACAAACTGTAGTTACTGAGAGTGAAGTGTTCGGACGTGTTCCTGAGCCCACATGGTGATATCCTTTACACACTGATGTCGGTTTTTGATGCAGTACCCCCTGAGGCAGGGGCCGGGAACCTTTTTGGCTGAGAGAGCCATGAAACCCAAATATTTCAAAATGTATTTCCGTGAGAGCCATATCATATTATTTAACACTGAATACAACTAAATGTGTGCATTTTTAAGTAAGACCAACATTTTTTGAGTATAATAAGTTTCTTATTCTTTTTAATAACAATGTTATTCTGAAGCTAACCAATAATAAATCAAATATCATGTCTGTTGATCATGTTTTTGTTTGACCATGTGCTGTTTGTCCTTTGGACTCTTTAAGTTCCTGTTTTTTCCACTCCCTTGTCTTGTTTCCTTGGTTACTCATTTTGTCCACCTGTCTCAGGTGGACAAAATGCCCGCTCACCTGCTTCCCGAGCACTAATCAGAGGCAGTATTTAAGCTCGTCTTTGCCAGTCAGTTGCTCTGGGTCAATGTGATCTCTTCTTGTTCTGTGCTGACTTGTTTCATGCCTTGCCATAGTTTCGTGCTTCATGCGATGCCAAGTAAGTTTTGTTTGATTTATGTTCATAGTCTGTTTATGCGTTAGCTTTGTTCCTTAGCCCAAGTTGTGCCTCCACTGTGAGCGATTTTTGTTTGTATTTTTTTTTTAGTTTAGATTAAATCATATTTTTACCTAAATGCCATGTCCCGAGTAGTCCGTCTGCCTTCCTGGGAGAACGACCCTGCAGAGAGCTGCGACCCCCCCCATTGTGACATAAAATACTTCTTACCATTAATGCGACTTTTTGAACAGGTGCGGTAGAAACGGATGGATGGATTTAAAAGCATGAGAATGTTTTATATTTTGCACGTTATTTTTAACACTGTGATTACCAGCCAAATTATTCATAATTATGGTGTTAAGCAATGTCAGCTAAGATTTATCTGAGAGCCAGATGCAGTCATCAAAAGAGCCACAACTGGCTCTAGAGCCATAGGTTCCCTACCCCTGCCCTGAGGGATCGAAGGTCAAAGGCATTCAATGTTGTTTTTTGGCCTCGCCGCTTATGAGCAGTGATTTCTCCAGATTCTCTGAACCTTTTGATGATATTACGGACGGTAGATGGTGAAATCCTTAAATTCCTTGCAATAGCTCGTTGAAAAATGTTGCTCTTAAACTATTTGACAATTTTCTCACGCCTGCGATGAGATTGTAGCTGAGATAGGCACCAGCGCCTCCAGCGACCCCAAAGGGAATAAGCGGTAGAAAATGGATGGATGGATGGATTTGCTCACACATTTGTTCCCAAAGTGGTGACCCCCGCCCCATCCTTGTTTGAGAAAACTGAGCATTTCATGGAAGCTGCTTTTATACCCAATCATGGCACCCACCTGTTCTCAATTAGCAGTTCACCTGTGGGATGTTTCAAATAAGTGTTTGATGAGCATTCCTCAACTTTCTCAGTCTTTTTCCCACTTGTGCCAGCTTTTTTGAAACATGTTGGAGGCATCAAAGTTGAAATGAGCTAATATTTGCAAAATATAACAAAGTTTCTCAGTTTAAACATTAAGTATTCTGTCTTTGCAGTCTATTCAATGGAATATAGGTTGAAAAGGATTTGCAAATCATTGTATTCTGTTTTTGTTTACGGTTTACACAATGTGCCAACTTCACTGAGTTTGGGTTTTGTAATTTCATCTTGTTGATGGGTGGGTCAAATTCGGACTATATCCAATCACAGCTCTTTAATAGCGTCAAATATGAGAGAGGATGGGGACTGGGGATAGCAAAGATGTAGCCAATTAGACACTTTTCCTTCCTTGTTTAGGAAGTTGAAATTCTCCAGCAGAACCAAAACAAAAATATTCACACACCACGTCGTAATATGTGAACAGTAAAGAGGGACACCTTTTATTTTAGTCATCGTGACATCTACATACTGTAAGTGAGTTTGCTGCTTCCACCGCGCTCATAAAAGAATTACGATGAAGACATGCATCGTAACTCCATTTCACAACACACACATACACACCTGCTTAGCCAGAGGCGTAGCATAAAACTTTGTTTTTAAATTTCTCTGTGTAAACGGGTGGACAATACATAAACTTTGAGACATGATGCAGCTGACCTGATAATAATCATTGATAAACTAGTTTGAGAAGAATGTGTTTGTATTATTCATAAGACTACTTCTTTCACGGTGGCAGAGGGGTTAGTGTGTCTGGCTCACAATACGAAGGTCCTGCAGGCCTGGGTTCAAATCCAGGCTCGGGATCTTTCTGTGTGGAGTTTGCATGTCCTCCCCGTGAATGCGTGGGTTCCCTCCGGGTACTCCGGCTTCCTCCCACTTCCAAAGACATGCACCTGGGGATAGGTTGATTGGCAACACTAAATTGGCCCTAGTGTGTGAATGTGAGTGTGAATGTTATCTGTCTATCTGTGTTGGCCCTGTGATGAGGTGGCGACTTGTCCAGGGTGTACCCAGCCTTCCGCCCGATTGTAGCTGAGATAGGCACCAGCGACCCCAAAAAAGGGAATAAGCGGTAGAAAATGGATGGATGGACTTCTTTTCAGTTTTGTAAATATTGACTACCGTATTTCCTTGAATTGCCGCAGGGCATTTAGTATGCCCCTGCCTTGAATTACTGCCGGATCAAACTCGCTCCGCAAAAATATTAGCGCATGCTAAGTATTACCGCATGCTAAGTATTACCGCCTGGTCAAACTCGTGACGTCACGAGTGACACTTCCCCTGTCATCATTTTAAAAATGGAGGAGGCTGATTTCAATACCGGTAATTTGAAATCGCATAAAGGGAAGAAGATTAAGAGCTATTCAGTAGGATTTATGGTCCAAGCTTACATCACACTCAATTTTTTACTGCATGCCTTTGGTAAGTCCCGCAGTGAGAAGAGGTTTTAAAATAATTAGCGCATGCTTACTTTTACTGCATGCCTTTGGTAAGCGCAGGAGTGAGAAGAGGTTTTAAATTAATTAACGCCCCGGCGGCAATTCAAGGAACTACGGTATGTGTTAAGTCCTTCTTAAGGTTAAAATCAATTTAAAAATGATGTCACCTAGAAAAGCTAAATGTTGTGATGGGTGATAAAATATGGTTGAAGGATACTTTATTTTATTATTTAATCATCATGAGAGACAAGAACACACATCGTTTTTTTTTTTTTTTACTTTTTTAAAGATGACAAACAATGCTTGGAAGATGTGACTAATGGGAGTCTCTGTTGTAGCTTTCAAAGCCCTCTAAAACAACCTCAAAATCCTCTATCCATTCTTTTAAAATCAGCGCACACTAACAAGGAGTCAAGGAAACCTCTTGAATGTTTAAGTGCTGAAAGCTCACGGTTGTGCACATGCTGCTGCAAAACTTGACTAGAATTATAATCAAAGTAGTGATACCTTTGCAGGTCGCATTTTACTGCACGGATTGTTCTCCCAAGATGCAGCAGGAACTCCGGAGGCAAGGTGCAGGTAAGACGGTGATTTACTGTACATAAATCAGTCAATGTACCAACAAATAAAACAAAGCAAACATGCTGATAGCACGGGGAGCTGAGGCAAAACTTAGCACAGGACTTAAAAGCATGGGTGACAAACATAATGTTGCACAAAGCAAACAAGACAGCCAGATTGAGTGTGGCGAAAGGCAGGAATAAATAGCTGTCTGATTAGTGCCCGGGAGCAGCTGAGCGTCCAGAACACTAATCAGAGGCAGGTGAAAAAAATCAGAACCCATGACAACCAAGAAACACAAACCCAGGGGTGCTGAAACAGAACTAAGGGAGTCTTAAACTAAAACAAAACATGATCCGGGCAACGGATCATCACAGCAGTGACGTGACGTGTATATTGTCATGAACCTCAGTACACACTAACAATGAGGACACTACATCATGTTTTTTTTAATCGCTCGGGCGCATTATACACTCGTGCACAGTCGCGCCTAGCTCCATCTGCACAAAAGGAAGGCACACACATAAGTTAACTTCAGCTATCTCTTGTTGTATAAAGGTTAAAACATGAGATAATCTCGCATCTTTTTTATGACACAAAACAAAAAGTCTCGGTTGTCAAAGGTGTCCCATCAGCTGCATTCAAATCCAAAAAAGCAGTCTGTCATTGGCGCTGGCGTGAGTGTCACAAAACTCATTTGTCTTTAATCAATGTTGACTGAAAATAGCAGCATGCTTACATTCTAACATACATTAGGTTTTCTGACAATGTGTTTAAAATGGAACTGCACTTTTTTTTTAACTTTTGTCTATCGTTCACAATAATTATGAAAGACGTGATGAAGAACGTATATTTTTGATGCATTCTAACTTGTAAATAAATGTAAATAAAAGTTACACTTCCAGCGGAGCCAATGTGAGGTCCTCTATTCCGCCCATGAAACCCAATAAATGACCACCCACAAAGCGAAAACAATGCTCCATTTACATTTTGTGAATTTAATATTAACCAAGTATTAGTGATGTTGTTATTATAAGCGCTAACGCAGACAAACTATTTATAGCAGTTCAGTGATCACAAGCTTGAGTGCCTATGTTTACATCATCGAGTGGTCTGCTGTGTACCTGAATCAATGCTCCCTGGAAATTTATTATAGATCATTAATCACGTCTCTCACCTGGATAGTAGAAGGAAGAAGATGTAATCTGACAAGCTGGTACACTCTGACAGCCAATTTAGACCGGAAATGGTGAGAATGACACGAAAAGACGTTTAGTTCCACCCTACTTTTCTTTGTGAGGATTATGAGGCATTCTTCATATAAACTGGAGTATATGAACATCCTAGCAGACATCTGTGATGTAGTGGAATAATTATAAATGAACTATGTATTTTTTTGAACGATGCGTCACATACAGTATGCTTAATATGAGTAACATGTGTAAATATTAAAAGGGTTTATGAACGTACCCGTTGCTACATATATCCATCCATCCATTTACTACCGCTTATTCCCTTTGGGGACGCGGGGGGGGCGCTGGTGCCTATCTCAGCAACATATGTGTAAATATATGTATTTCATATATATATATATATATATATATATATATATATATATACATATATATATATATATATATATATATATATATATATATATATATATATATATATATATATATATATATATATATATTTACATATATGTAAATATGTGTATTTGTCAGGACTTGGAATAAGGAGTGGACTCAGATGCAGAGATGAAATTCTAATGAAGTTTTTATTTTGAAATAACTTTTTAAACCTACAGAGCCAGAGTAATACGCATTAAATGATTGACAAAAAAAAAACGTAAGCGGAAATAATTCCGAAAAATGGTAAACCGAAAATCACTCCAAAAAAAAAGGAGTAGTAAACTAACAAAAAGGACGAACTACAATTTGTGTCGTATCTACTATGAAAAATTAAACAAAAGCGCGCCAACAGGAGGAAGAACGAAAAGGGCTATAAATTCATATTCTATAAAGATAAACACAAAATTACTCAATCATTGAGGAAGAAAACAAATTCAGAAATATACAAAAACTCACCATATTGGGTTGGACAAAGACTAATATAACAAAAGTCGCTCAAAGGAGGAGAAAAAAGTGAAAATTCAAAATTACAGCATGGGTTCTTTGTTCCAAGGAAGTATATGTGGGAAAAGACAAGGCATGGATACAAAACATGGACATGGAATTGGACGCTAGACCGACACGGAAGCTCGAGACGATCTGGCACAGAACAAGGGGAGGCATGAGCTTAAATAGAACATGAGGATAATGGGAAACAGGAGAAAACAATCGAGGGTCAGGGATGACGTCAGCCTGATGACACAAGAGGAGGGCCCGTGATCTGAAACAAGAGGAATTGCTTTTCAAAGTAAAACATGTAAATCACAAGACAAAAAAACAAAGACAAGACATCCCTCAGTATTTTGTATATATATATATATATATATATATATATATATTTTAGGGCTGCGAATCTTTGGGTGTCCCACGATTCGATTCAATATCAATTCTTGGGGTCACGATTCGATAATATATCGATTTTTTTCGATTCAACGCGATTCTCGATTCAAAAACGATATTTTTCCGATTCACAACTATTCTGTATTCATTCAATACATAGGATTTCAGCAGGATCTACCCCAGTCTGCTGACATGCTAGCAGAGTAGTAGTTTTTAAAAAAAGCTTTTATAATTGTAAATAACAATGTTTTATTAACTGATTGCAATAATGTAAATTTGTTTTAACTATTAAACGAACCAAAAATATGACATATTTCATCTTTGTGAAAACATTGGACACAGTGTGTTGTCAAGCTTATGAGATGTGATGCAAGTGTAAGCCACTGTGACACCATTGTTCTTTTTTTTATTTTTTGAAAATGTCTAATGATAATGTCAATGAGGGATTTCTAATCATTGCTATGTTGAAATTATAACTAATATTGATACTGTTGTTGATAATATTAATTTTTGTTTCATTACTTTTGGTTTGTTCTGTGTCGTGTTTGTGTCTCCTCTCAATTGCTCTGTTTATTGCAGTTCTGAGTGTTACTGGGTCAGGTTTGGTTTTGGAATTGGATTGCATTGTTATGGTATTGCTGTGTAGTGGTCTGTTGGATTGATAAAAAGAAAAAAAAAAAAAATAATAGATTTTTTTAAAAATGAGAATTGATTCTGAATGCACAACCTTTTTCGATTCGATTCGCATTTGAATCGATTTTTTCCCACACTCCTGATATGTATATATACATATATATATATATATATATATATATATATATATATATATATATATATATATATATATATATATATATATATACATATATATATATATATATATATATATATATATATATATATATATATATATAATGTATATTGGTATTGCTAGTTGTATTGATATGAGTTTATTTCAAATAAAACCTTAATGGTGGTGTTTGGATGTTTTTTAAGCGCTTTTATAGGCAGACAACAGTGATTCCTATAGACATCATTGTAAGGGGACTTTTGTTCCCCATCCATCCATTTTCTACCGCTTATTTCCTTTGGGGTTGCGGGGGGCGCTGGTGCCTATCTCAGCTACAATTGGGCAGAAGGCGCGGTACACCCTGGACAAGTTGTCACCTAATCACAGTGCTAACGCAGATAGACAGACAACATTCACACTCACATTCACACACTAGGGACCATTTAGTGTTGCCAACCAACCTATCCCCAGGTGCATGTCTTTGGAAATGGGAGGAAGCCAGAGTACCCGGAGGGAACCCACGCATTCACGAGGAGATCATGCAAACTCCACACAGAAAGATCTCGAGCCCGGGATTGAACCCAGAACTACTCAGGACCTTCGTATTGTGAGGCAGACGCACCTCTGCCACCGTGAAGCCCGACTTTTGATCGCATTTATTTAATATTTAGAATGCAGAAGAAAAGGAAATACATTAGTGTTCTTGTCCTACATAAGGATCGTAAATGATAGGCAAAAATCCCCCAAAAATTGAAGTCCCCTTTAAAGCCAGCAGGGCAGTGTTTTTGAGCTTCGGAAATGACAGCACACAACAGTGACGTCATCAGAGGAGTACAAGTTTCCATTTGAGCCGTGTACACGCACATGCTGAGTGGAGGGTTTTGGAAATATTCACCTTGGTCTGCGTTTTGAAGGACAAAAATATGCATTTGTGTTGACAAGAGGCCTAAATGCAGACATAAGTTAATACTAGGGATGTTCGATAATGGCTTTTTTGCCGATATCCGATATTACGATATTGTCCAACTCTTAACAAACGATACCGATATCAACCGATACCGATATATACAGTCGTGGAATTAACAGAATATTATGCCTAATTTTGTTGTGATGCCCCGCTGGATGCATTAAACAATGTAACAAGGTTTTCCAAAATAAATCAACTCAAGTTATGGAAAAAAATGCCAATATGGCACTGTCATATTTATTATTGAAGTCACAAAGTCCATTATTTTTTTTTAACAAGCTTTAAAACTGCAGTTTGGAATTTGGGACATGCTCTCCCTGAGAGAGCATGAGGAGGTTGAGGTGGGCGGAGTTGGGGGTAGGGAATTTGAGGTGGGGGGGCTAGGGGGTAGCGGTTGGTGTATATTGTAGCGTCCCGGAAGAATTAGTGCTGCAAGGGGTTCTGGGTATTTGTTCTGTTGTGTTTATGTTGTGTTATGTTGCGGATGTCTCCCGAAATGTGTTTGTCATTCTTGTTTGGTGTGGCTTCACAGTGTGGCGCATATTTTTAACAGTGTTAAAGTTGTTCATACGGCCACCCTCAGTGTGACCTGTATGGCTGTTGACTAATTATGCCTTACATTCACTTGTGTGTTTGAAAAGCCGTAGATATTATGTGACAGGGCCGACACGCAAAGGCAATGTGCCTTTAAGGGTTATTGGCGCTCTGTACTTCTCTCTACGTTGTTGTTCACAGCGGCGTTTTAAAAAGTCATAAATTTTACTTTTTTTTAAAAAAAACGATACCGATAATTTTGAAACCGATACAGATCATTTCCGATATTACATTTCAAAGCATTTATCGGCCGATAATATCGGCAGGCCGATATTAAAAGACATCTCTGGTATATACAGTACGTTTATTAAGTATCTGTGTTGGTGTGGACATGGTCTTTGATATACATTATTTTTAATGGCAAAACTGTTTCGTTTTTTCCATATGATTTGGTTTTCTTTTTGAACGGGTTACTAAGGAAAAAAAGTGTACAACAAACTGCAAACAAACCATAAATCCCTTTGAATCACAGCATTGATGTGCAACTGGAACATTTTATTGCTCCATGCTATCGTTGTTTATCCCTCTGTCAATAGGCCAATCATAAAAAAGATAGCTGCATAAACAGTCTGATGCAGTTTCATCTCTTTCCAATATTTACGCCGCAATCAACGCTTTGCTCTTTCCTGCCCACAAACATTTCGCTCTGCAACAATTCTTTTTGTCGTTTCATCATCCGCATGACTTTGTGTGTTTGTATGTGGCCGCCATGTTGTTAGTGACCTTTTCTGTTCCAAACAAGCCCCGCCTCCTCATACTGCCGGACGAAAGACAAAAGAAAATTGTTTTTGGTGCACTGATGGAACTTTCTAGTCTCTACTATAACGCTTCAATCACGGCCGCCTCCTTACGCTCCAACGTGGTCAACACAATGTGGAGCTTGGGCTCCTGGGACGTGCACGCTCTTTCAATCTGTCTTGTGCATGCACACACACACACACACACACACACACACACACACACACACACACACACACACACACACACACACACACACACACACACACACACACACACGCACGCACACACATGTTGTTTGCCCTTGTCAGGCTGACCTGCTGAGAAAACACACGGATTGATGATGCGACGGACGCATAAAAAACGAGAAAGAATGGATGGAAGAAGACATGACTAATGAGAAGACGAACATTGCTCAGACGTCAACACATAAATACACACGTACGCACACACAGAAATTTCGTCCAGCAAACAGACCCGTTTTAAGGTAATTGGGGTCCCCAACTCCGACAATCCCCTCCCCAAAAAATACATAAATACATTAAACCAATTGAAGCACTAATATTTTTTCAGTCCTAAACATTTGTGATTGAAACAGGAATGTTTTATATAAAAATACAACAATTTTATATAAATATATCTACACTCTATCAAATGTGTAATTAACATAATATAAAACAGAACATTAACCTAACTCGAATAAACCAAAATATGTGTACAAAATATAACCTATAAAATGTGCAAATATCATTCATAAAAAAAATTATATTTACAATTCACAATGAAAATAACTTCAGTTTCTTGAACAGTTAATACAATGAATAAAAATGAGCAAACAAAAAAATGTAAACATAACGTTTCTATTTAAACATACCTGTACTCCCAAGCTTGTGGTGCAACAGTTCCGGAAAGTGGTGTGGACTCAAGCTGCCTTGATGAGGTGGATGCAGACTCAGCCATGGTTTCTTTATCTTTGTCCTTGTCAGAAACATGAGGTAAAGTTGATGGCACTGTTACAAATATGATTTTTAGAAAGCACATTCTGCATGCATAGAGCTCAACAGTTGTACTTTTTCAAAAGCATAAGTAGGCCATACATTTGAAAATATGAAATGTCTTGAAGTGACTTTATGGATAGTGAGTGTGAATATCTAAAACAAAAGATGAAATATGTTTCTATGTATGTACATTATGTAAATATGTAACATTTACTGTAATGTTTAAAAAATGGCATTCTAGCAGCCAGATAAGAGAATTACACTGTATCTTCATCATCACTGGTGTCAGAGACAATCTCTTTGAGGAGTGGGCATATGTATTTCAGCAAAACACCTTGGCGAAAGAAGAGGTATGATTAGCTGTTTTTTACTGATTTATATATTTTTACTTGCTTTAAGAGAAATAATGTTGGGAACGCGCATGGCTGCCGTTTTTGTGACCCCAAGATGCAGGAACCGGGAAAGCGAAGAGAAGTAATAAAGAGTTTTAATCTCATGGAGCAGAAAACTGAAGGAGTCTTGCATACGAAAGTTCCTAACATAGAATGTGATCTTCGAGCACTGAGGAGTGCTCGGGTGAAAACATAAATAGACATATGCTGATTGGCAGCAGGTGTGGACCAGCTGCCAATCAACAGCAGGTGAGGAGAAAACAGTGCTCTGCGGAACAAACAGGAAATATAACAAAATAAGAGCACTGACTGGAAGTAAATACAAAAAAAGAAAACCAACAGAGATGAAGTGACCGATCGTCACAAATAAATTCTTATTCCTACGTTTTGTAAACTGACTATAGGGCTAACAAAGCACATTGTCATGATCCGTTGCCGGGATCATGTCTATGATTGTGAGTTTTGTAATATCTTTGTGTTTATTTTCTGGTTTATTGAGCACCATTTTCCACACCTGCCTATCCGTGTTTAGTAATTGGTTTCCCCAGTAGCTGTTTTGGTTAATCACTCTCCTTTATGTTCCTCAATCACCCAGCACGAGACGTTGGGTCATTGTACGCTTCTGACGACAAGTTGCGTTTTCTTGCTTTCACCACGTTGAGTGTTTTTTCCACGCTTTCACTTTCACGTTGTTCACCAACACACATTTAAAAGCATTGAGCACATCTGTTTTGGCTTGCATGCTGATTATTTAGATGAGCATTAAGCTGGGTTGGTGTGTATGCAGTGGTTTCAAAGTGGCCATAGTGTTAGGACCTGATCTAGGAGGTGACCCCAGGATGCAGAGACGGGAGGCAAGGTTAAATTACTAAAAGCGGAATGTTTAATAAGTCCAAAAAGGGTTACGAAAGGCGATGGTGCAGAAGTGCACACCATGAAAAAAGAAACGAAAACAGGTTCCTCAGCGGTCGGCAGGGAAAAAGGCCAGGGCGCACTGGGCAGAGCAAGAGTCCTACAAAAGTATCCTTTTTACTTAAGGGTGACTAGGAGATAAACACACAGGAGGTTAGGGAATACAGGACAAAGGAGCAAAAACATACCAGGTGTGGTGAAGCAGGTGCATGCACGACAGGAGTACTGGAGACAATAATCGTGAGAAAGTGTGCCTCAAGGTCCACCCCTCGCCGAGGACGAATCACTAAAAACACAGGCGCAGACAAAGGAGAAGGCAGGAAAACACTAAAAACACAACACATAGAGCCATAAAGTAGAAGTTTTACAAGTCTTTTGCTGTTTCTTGTCTCTCTTGTTCTTGTTCCTCTTCTACTGGTTCCTTGAATGCTGTTTGTTTCATTTTCTAACTGTATTTCGACGTGCAGACAGCAAAAGTTCAGATTAAGTCACTGTGTCAGTTGCAGGGAAGGGGCCCTCTTGAGGGGGATTCCGACAGTGTCATTGACAGTGGGCTATAGTGTCATAGTCATCATTAGTTTCAAGGAGGATTCTGACACTGTTTGTGACGTTGTTCAAACATTGTCATTGTATTTTTTTGTAATACAAACACAAATTAATGTTAAATTTGAATACCGTATTTCCTTGAATTGCCGCAGGGCATATAGTATGCACCTGCCTTGAATTACTGCCGGGTCAAACTCGCTTCCCAAAATAATTAACTCATGCTTAGTATTACCGCCTGGTCAAACTCGTGACGTCACAAGTGACACTTCCCCTGTCATCATTTTCAAAATGGAGGAGGCTGATTTCAATACCGCTAATTTGAAATCGCATAAAGGGAAGAAGATTAAGAGCTATTCAGTAGGATTTAAGGTCCAAGCTTACATCACACTCAAAATTTCACTGCATACCTTTGGTAAGTGCCGGAGTGAGAAGAAGTTTTAAAATAATTAGTGCATGCTTACTTTTACCGCATGCCATTGGTAAGCGCAGGAGTGAGAAGAGGTTTTAAATTAATTAGCGCACCGGCGGCAATTCAAGGAAATACGGTTTATCAGTTTGTGTCAGGGGGCCCCTTGTAACTGGGGC
>NC_084615.1:38945718-38985718 GCF_033978795.1 Nerophis ophidion | reverse complement strand
AAGAGGAAGGCATTTTTTAGGTGTCTCAAGAAGGTAACAAATACAAGAATGTGTGTGTTTGTGGGTATGCGTGTGTCAGGCTCCCTTAATGCAACACGTCTCATGTTTCATTCATGAGGATGCAAGCCAGTGTGCGGGGGCGCAAAAAAGCCAGGAGGGGACCGTCTGTCTGCGCCACAATGCGACCGACGCGGGGAGCCCGACACAAACAGAACGCTTGACTGCTGACTCAAGGGGAAACAACAACGTATCACTTTGTACTCATGCCATAAACATGTACAGTGGAACTGTCTGTACTTTGTATTGTATATGATGTACACTCTCTTTGGTCATGACTGCTACTACACACGCCAAATGTACATGAAGTGTCTGCTCTTCACATCAAAGCAAGATCTTTATTTACTGTATTTTAAAACATGGCTGATTCAAGATGGCCGATTTCACTTGATGTTATTCTGTCAGGTTTGTACCTGACAGTTTGGCTATGTTAGTTTTTTCCTGTCAGCACTCTTATTTTGGTAATTTCCTGATTTTCTCCCTGAGTGCTTTTCCCCCCCAGCAGTGGCTGACTAGCACCGGGCCACACTTGGTGTCAATCAGCCAACTACTATTTAGACCTGCTTCCTCCTCCAGTCAGTGCTGGATTATTGTCATTATGACTTGTCGTTGTCTTATGTTGTGGACTGCTTTCTGTCTCCAGTTCTCCCTGGTCCCTCGTCGCTTGTGAGCTGTTCCTTGGTTCGATTCTTGTTCCTGCTACCTGTCTCCTGTTTTTTTGGTTTGTGTTTTGCATATATATATATATGTATATGTATATATATATATATATATATATATATATATGTATATATAAATATATATATATGTATATAAATATATATATATGTATTTAAATATATATATGTATGTATATTATATATATATGTATAAAAATTAGGGGTGGGCAAATTAATGCGTTAATTACGAGTTAACTCATCAATCTATCAACGCCGACAATTATTTTATCGGACATTTGCGTATATTGTTTACATGCTTTTATTTTGTTAACGCCTTTTCTTAACAAGATGGCGTCGCCCGGACGGGCTTCGGTGTCGAGGGACTCTTGGTAAAGATGGAACATTTGGCAAAAATACCGGACAATTCTGCAAATTTAATGGCGCTTTTGTTCATGTGGGAGAATATTCCAATAAAGGTGCACTACACACTACTTTTGAATTCATTATTGGGCTTTGCGTATACAATGCAGTTAATCGCGATTAATCGGAGAAATAGTGCGATTAACTTCGATTAAAAATTTTAATCGTTGCCCAGCCCTAATAAAAATATATGTGTATATATATATATATATATATATATATATATATATATATATATATATATATATATATATGTATATATATATATATATATATATATATACATATATATATGTATATATATATATATATATATATATATATATATATATATATATATATATATACATATATATGTATATATATATATATATATACATATATATATATGTATATATATATATATATATATATATATATATATACAAACCAGCTCCAAAGCATGATGTTTCCACCCCCATGCTTCACAGTAGGTGTGGTGTTCTTGGGATACAACTCAGTATTCTTCTTCCTCCAAACACGACGAGTTGAGTTTATACCAAATGGATGATACAGCAGAGGATTGGGAGAATATCATGTGGTCAGATGAAACCAAAATAGAACTTTTTGGTATAAACTCAACTATTAAGTATAAGTACTATAACTATAAGTACTATGACTATAAGTACTAGTGTATGATACCAATGTCGAGGTACTACTCTATGATACCAATGTCGAGGTAATACTGTATGATAAAAATGTCGAGGTACTACTGCTGTATGATACACATGTCAAGGTACTACTGTATGATAACAATGTCACGGTAGGACTACTGTATGATACAAACATACATACAGCTTAGTCAGTGGCCTAGCGGTTAGAGTGTCCACCCTGAGATCAGTAGGTTGGGAGTTCAAACCCCGGCCGAGTAATACCAAAGACTATAAAAAAAAAGGGGCCCATTGCCTCCCTGCTTAGCACTCAGCATCAAGGGTTGGAATTGGGGGTTAAATCGCCATAAATGATTCCCGGGCGCGGCACCGCTGCTGCTCATTGCTCCCCTCACTTCCCAGGGGGTGATCAAGGGGATGGATCGAATGCAGAGGACAAATTTCACCACACCTAGTGTGTGTGTGACAACCATTTGTACTTTAACTTTAACTTAACTTTTAAATGTTTTGGTACTACTGTATGATAAAAATGCTGAGGTACTACTACTGTATGATACCACTAATGTCGAGGTACTTCTGTGTGACACAAATGTCGAGGTACTACTGTATGATTCAAATGTTGAGGTACTACTGTATGATACCAATGTCGAGGTACTACTGTATGATACACATGTCAAAGTACTACTGTATGACACAAATGTTGAGGCACTACTGTATGATACCAAGGTCGAGGTATTACTGTATGATACCAATGTTGAGGTACTACTGTATAACATAGATGTCGAGGTACTACTGTATGATACAAATGTCAAAGTACTACTGAATGAAACTAATGTCGAGGTACTATTGTATGACACAAATATTGAGGTACTACTCTATGATACAAATGTCGAGGTACTATACTGTATGATACAAATGTCGAGGTAGTACTACTGTATAATACATATGTTGAGGTAATACTGTATGATACCAATGTCAAGGTACTACTGTATGGTACCAATGTCGAGGTACTATAAGGTATGATACAAATGTCGAGGTACTATACTGTATGATACCAATGTTGAGGTACTACTGTATAACACATATGTCGAGGTACTACTGTATGATACAAATGTCAAGGTACTACTGAATGAAACTAATGTCGAGGTACTATTGTATGACACAAATATTGAGGCTGCGATGAGGTGGCAATTTGTCCAGGGTGTACCCCGCCTTCCGCCCGATTGTAGCTGAGATATGCGCCAGCGCCCCCCGCGACCCCAAAAGGGAATAAGCGGTAGAAAATGGATGGATGGACAAATATTGAGGTACTACTGTATGATACCAATGTAGAGGTACTACTGTATGATACAAATGTCGAGGTAGTTGTACTGTATAATACATATGTTGAGGTAAACTGTATGATACCAAAGTCAAGGTATTACTGTATGATACCAATGTTGAGGTACTACTGTATAACACATATGTCGAGGTACTACTGTATGATACAGATGTCAAGGTACAACTGAATGAAACTAATGTAGAGGTACTATTGTATGACACAAATATTGAGGTACTACTGTATTATACCAATGTCGAGGTACTACTGTATGATACAAATGTCGAGGTACTATACTGTATGATACAAATGTCGAGGTAGTAGTACTGTATAATACATATGTTGAGGTACTACTGTATGATACCAATGTCAAGGTACTATTGTATGACACACTAGTCGAGGCACTACTGTATGATACAAATGTCAAGATACCAATGTCGAGGTACTATACTGTATTTTACAAATGTCGAGGTAGTACTACTGTTTGATACAAATGTCGAGGTAGTACTACTGTATGATACAAATGTCAAGGTACTATACTGTATGATACATATGTTGAGGTACTACTGTATGAAACCAATGTGCTGTATTTACCGTAATCAATGTGCAGCATCCTCACGTGTTTGTGTACTTTCTGCTAAAGTGGTGACACTTTTACAAGTTTTTTTCAGCAAGACACTCTGAGGGGAAAAGTAATAATAATAATATTAATAAAATGACATGACACCTTCCTCTGGGTGTTGCTGGCCAGAGACACAACAACAACAAAATTGTTGACAAGAAAGAGTAAAAGTAAAAATTCTTTTTTCTTCAATATGTCAGCCCTCCTAGTCTGGAGGCTTCCAATAATCTTTATTTTCCTTTTAGCGTCGCTTGACTTCCTCCGGAGGTCTTTTTCCTCCTAAAACTTCATCAAGCTTTTACACGATCACGGTGACAAGAAGACGCTTTTTTTCAGCAGTGTAAAGCCTCAGCTCAGATATTCACAAGAAATGGAAGCACCACTCAGTGTTTCTATTAATAATCTCCGTCGCTCGCTCGTCCGCGTCGAACAGCAAATCCATCAGTGGCGTCTCGTTGGAAGTATCCAAAAGGGGAAAGTATGTTCATCTAATTGTCAAAGTGGAGGAGCATCTTTCAGCACGGCACACGTCAATTATGGCCGGCCTTCAATTTCATTTACACTTAAATGAAGTGGTGAGGCTCGTAAAAATCATCGCTCATCTTTACGACTGCTGGCGCCCCTCGCATGGCCACACCGACACAACTCACCTAAATAGCGGGGTGGGGCAACTTTACATTAATGTGACACATTTTTTAGTCTTAGGGCTAGCAGTGAAGGTTAGGGGTCGGATTAAGATTCAGGCTAATTAGGATGAGGCCCAGGACTAGCGTTAGGCAATTAGGGTTAAAGTTAGGGCTAGGTTTAGAGTTGGGTTTGTCACAGCGCAGTGAGGGATGTCTTGTCTTGGATTTTTTTGTCCTGTGAATAGCATGTTTTATTTTGAAAAATAACTCTCTTGTTTCAGATCACTTGCCCTTCCTCTTGTGTCATCAGTCTGATGTCATCCCTGACCCTTGATTGTTTCCCATTACCCTCATGTGTCTTATAAGCCCACGCCTCCCCTTGTTCTGTGCCAAATTGTCTCGAGTTTTCGTGCCTGTCTCGCTTTCATGTCTATGTCCATGCCTTGCCTCGTCCCACGCTTAATTTCCCATGCTGCTATTTTGAGTTTGACTTTTTTTCCTCCTCAGTAGAGTGAATTTTGTTATTTAGTTTTTTCAACCGAACTGGTGAGTTTTTTTTTCTACAATTCTTTCTTTCCTCAAGTTTTTTAAGTGATTTTTTTGTTAACCATTATTAGTTTAGGATTAAGTGTAGACATTTTCATAGTCATTATTTTCTTCCTCCTGTTGGAGGGTCTTATGTTAAAAAGTTTTATAGCAGATATGTCGCTAATTATAGTTTGTCTTTGTATTTTCCTCCTTTTAGGAATGATTCTCGGTTATTCCCTTTTTTTGGAACCTTTTCTGCCGACAGTTTTTGTTGGTGCGCCCGACCCCGGTGGGCCGGGATCCCACCTCGGCCGCCGTAGACCGGCCTTCACTTTCATTGCGCCGTGGGGTTTCGTTGTGTGCCCTTTGACTCGCGCGTGCGTTAGACTCCTTGGTCCGTGTTTGAAGACGGGTCGGGTGGGTAGCCGACATCGTCGCCGACCCCTGATGCCCGGTGTGCGAGGGCCGCTACCCGCCCGTGCGACGCGACGCGGTTGGGGCGCACTGAGGACAGTGCGCCCCGGTCGGTAGTTGCGCCAGGGTAGAGGGGGCCCCGTCCCTCCCAGGCGAGGGGGAGAGAGGGCGCAGCGATACTTTGTTCCACGGCCCCGGAGAACGGCGAGGTCCGGGTGGGGGGACGCTGTAAAGCGCGCCATATTGTATTACTCTGACCCTGGTGGTGAAAGAGTCGTGAAAATAAAATCCCTACTAAGTATCCCTACTCTGCATCTGAGTTCATTCCTTTGTCCAAGCCTGACAGGGTTTATGGGAAGGGCATTAATTAGCTTCAATTAGGGTTACGATGAGGATCAGTGTTAAGGCTAGGATTAATGTTGGGACTCAATTTAAAGCAAGTGATATAATTTTTTGTTAGAGTTAAATGTGACAGTTTCTGGAGAAATCGTGTGTGAATGCTGTTAAAACTGAAATAGGTCAAAAAAATAAATAATTACAAAAATGTGGGCAGAGAATAAGCTGAAGCTGAACTGAAATGCTGATTTGGTAAAATTATATTTAGGAAAACAATGGTGTATTTTCTGTCCAAAGGAGAAGGTAGTTCGCACCCAGGCGGCTTGTGCAGGCTTCCAGAACTTGCTTCTCCTGGTGGCGCTGCCAACGCTGCCTGCTGAAAGAAAATGCAGGGAAATGTGCGCCACACACATAGTAACACTTGGTGGCAGCTCCCGCTGCTAACATGGGAAAGTTCAAGTTAAAGTTAAAGTACCAATGATTGTCACACACACACTAAGTGTGGTTAAATTTGTCCTCTGCATTTGACCCATCCCCTTGTTAATCCCCTAAAAGGTGAGGGGAGCAGTGAGCAGCAGCATTGGCCGCGCCCTGGAATTGTTGTTAGCGTATGGTTGCATGAGTAGTTGTGACAGCACAGAACCACATGGGGGCGATATTGCTCTTTGTTTCATTATATATATGTGTACAATATATATATATAATAATACACAATACTAAATATAAACTAGAGCAGTGGTTCTCAAATGGGGGTATGCGTACCCCTGGGGGTAATTAAGGTGTCAAGACTGTGACTTGGATTGATTTTGCTTCTTCGATGCAGAGAGGATACGGGACGAGCCAGGCGTGAGTTTAGGTACATGGTTATTTATTTATACACTAAATACAAAAATAATCAAAACAAAGGGCGCTCACAAGGAGGTATAATACTAGACTACAGACTACAAACAGGAAACAAAAACACTTGCACAATGGCATGAATTAACTATAAACAAAAACAGCACGATGGCATGGCTAATAACAACTAAAACAAAACACTTACTGTGACCAAAAACAAGTGGCATGAAAAGCAAGGAGCGTGGCAGGTGATCGAGGGCATGGAGCACGAGCAGCATAGATAGGTCGGCAAGTACAGCAGAATGCAGGCAAAATGCAAAGTTCCCAGACCGATGGACAGAAAGTAAATGACTTAAATAGTAGCTGTGGTAATGAGAAATAGGTGCGGGACTGAAGGCAGGGGCGTGACAAGGTGGGAACTAATGAGTAGCCATGGTGACAAAGAAAACAAGGAAGTGCAAACGCAAGAGCTGAATGTCCGAAAAACTAAACATAACATGATCAAACATAAGACCTGCTTCACAGGCATGACAGAAGGTATGCCAAGGGGTACGTGAGATTTTTTTTTAAATATTCTAAAAATAGCAACAATTCCAAAAATCCTTTCTAAATATATTTATTGAATAATACGTCAACAAAATATGAATATAATTTCATAAACTGTGAAAAAAATACAACAATGCAATATTCAGTGTTGACAGCTAGTTTTTTTGTGGACATGTCCCATAAATATTGATGTTAAAGATTTCTTTTTTGTGAAGAAATGTTTAGAATTAAGTTCATGAATCCAGATGTATCTCTATTACAATCCCCAAAGATGGCACTTTAAGTTGATGATTACTTCTATGTGTATAAATCTTTATTTATAATTGAATCACTTGTTTATTTTTCAACAAGTTGTTAGTTATTTTTATAGACCACTACAAATGAGCAATATTTTGCACTGTTATACAATTTAATAAATCAGAAACTGATGACATAGTGCTGTATTTTACTTCTTTATCTCTTTTTTTCAACCAAAAATGCTTTGCTCCGATTAGGGGGTACATGAAATAAAACAAATGTTCACAGGCGGGTACATCACTGAAAAAAGGTTGAGAACCACTGAACTAGAGAATGCAGTGTGACTAATTCAAAAGTATGTGTGTGAGTCTGTGTGTGTGATTAGCTGTAGTGTTTTACCAAATGTTGAATGTGGAGAAGGAACAAGGCAGGAAGGCAGTCCGTGAGCAGGCGGAGATAATCATGGAGGATGGCGAAGCGTCAGAGGTCCATGTCCAAGCGGAGGTTGAGGATGAAGGAAGGGAGTCCAGAATCCAGAGGGTAACAACAGGGGATCACAGGAGAACTCGGGAAAGCATAGGTACAGAAGACTAAGTTCCGGCCAGGATCCTTGGGTCCATTGGTCTTTATACAGCTCCCCCAAATCAGTCCAAAGTGTGCAGACTGCTGATTGCCCACGGCCTTGCCGGCATCTGGCCTTGACGCGGCCAGAGCGAGCAAGGGGGTGTCTTGGTGCGCAGCCAACGGCGATGCTGGCAGACCCAGCTGCCGGAGAAAAGCGGGTTTGAGCCAGCGCCATGACATTTGGTGATTTAACCCTCAAGTCCAACCCTTGACGCTGAGTGCCAAGCAGGAAGGTAATGGATCCCATTATTTATAGTCTTTGGTATGACTCGGCCGGGGTTTGAACTCACGACCTACCGATCTCAGGGCGGACACTCTAACCCAGACCTAGGCAAACTAAGGCCCAGGGGCCGCGTGCGGCCTGTTGAGCTTTTCAATCAATAAAAGTCTATTCATTTACAAATTTGCTAAAAAAGTGGGCATTTTTGGGAAAGAGTACATACTTGTCCTTTTCACGGCGGGGCTTTCGCAGCTTCCTGCGGGGTTCGTTCTCTTGAAATACAGACGGACGACTCCGGACAAAACATGATTTAATTATTAACTCTCAAACAGGTACACATAAAAAAAGGAATACAAGGCTAAGGCATAACACGTAGATTGCACTTGGAGCTAAAGCAAATACTTAGAATAGACCATGGCAAGGAAAACTTACTAGCTGTGGCATGAACAAACAAAATTTACGTGACTGTAGCAT
This sequence comes from Nerophis ophidion, assembly GCF_033978795.1. NCBI lineage: Eukaryota > Metazoa > Chordata > Actinopteri > Syngnathiformes > Syngnathidae > Nerophis > Nerophis ophidion. Next base: position 38,977,150 of record NC_084615.1, on the reverse strand, counting down.
ACGCAAACAATGATGCTAGGACGACTGACTAGCAAAGGCAAGCTTAAATAATGCCTCTGATTAGTTGTTGACTGCAGCTGAGCCTGGGACCACTGACCAGAGGCAGGTGAACCCAATTAATCCTCATGGTGACCAAAATAAACCCAGGAATGCACACAACAGGAACTAAGGGAGTCCAAAACTAACAGAACATAACTAACCAAAACATGATCCGGACCACTGATCATGACAATCCTCATAGATACTGAATTTTCTATGGAAGGTAAATGCTAGGTTAAGATTTATGTTAGGTCTAAGTTAAGATTTATGTTAGGTCTAAGTTAAGATTTATATTAGGTCTAAGTTAAGGTTTATGTTAGGTCTAGGTTGAGGTTCATATTAGGTCTAAGTTAAGATTTATGTTAGGTCTAGGTTGAGGTTCATATTAGGTCTAAGTTAAGATTTATGTTAGGTCTAGGGCAGGGGTCACCAACGCGGTGCCCGCGGGCAGCAGGTAGCCCGTAAGGACCAGATGAGTCGCCCGCTAGCCTGTTCTAAAAATAGCTCAAATAGCAGCACTTACCAGTGATCTGCCTCTATTTTTTTAATTATAATTATTTACTAGCCAGCTGGTCTCGCTTTGCTCGACATTTTTAATTCTAAGAGAGACAAAACTCAAATACAATTTGCAAAATCCAAGAAAATATTTTAAAGACTTGGTCTTTACTTGTTTAAATAAATTCCTTTATTTTTTTACTTTGCTTCTTATAACTTTTAGAAAGACAATTTTAGAGAAAAAATAAAACCTTAAAAAAGATTTTAGGATTTTTAAACACATATACCTTTTTACCTTTTAAATGCCTTCCTCTTCTTTCCTGATAATTTAAATCAATGTTCAAGTATTTTTTTTTTAATTGTAAAGAATAATAAATACATTTTAATTTAATTCTTCATTTTAGCTTCTGTTTTTTCGACAAAGAATATTTGTGTAATATTTCTTCAAACTTTTCATGATTAAAATTCCCAAAAATTATTCTGGCAAATCTAGAAAATCTGTAGAATCTAATTTTAATCTTATTTCAAAATCTTTTGAATTTCTTTTAAAATTTTGTTCTGGAAAATTTTGAAGAAATAATGATTTGTCTTTGTTAGAAATACAGCTTGGTCCAATTTGTTATATATTATAACAAAGTGCAGATTGGATTTTAACCTTTATAAAATATGTCATCAAAATTCTAAAATTAATCTTAATCAGGAAAAATTACTAATGATGTTCCATAAATTCTTTTTTAAATTTTTTCAAAAAGAAATTGAATTAGCTAGTTTTTCTCTTCATTTTTTTCAGTTGTATTTTGAATTTTAAAGAGTCCAAATTGAACATAAACTGTTTCAAAATGTTATTTTCAGTTTTTTCGTGTTTTCTCCTCTTTTAAACCATTCAATTAAGTGTTTTTTCATCATTTATTCTCTACAAAAAACCTTCCCTAAAAGGAAAAAGAAATGTACGACGGAATGACAGACAGAAATACCCTTATATATATATATATATATATATATATATATATATATATATATAGATGTATTTATTAAAGGTAAATTGAGCAAATTGGCTATTTCTGGCAATTTATTTAAGTGTGTATCAAACAGGTAGCCCTTCGCATTATTCAGTACCCATGAAGTAGCTCTTGGTTTCAAAAAGGTTGGTGACCCCTGGTCTAGGGTCAGATTTATGTTAGGTCTAGGTTAAGATTTATCCATCCATCCATCCATCTATCCATCCATCCTTGTTCTACCGCTTATCCCTTTCAGGGCCGCAGAGGGTGCTGGCGCCTATCTCAGCTACAATCAGGCGGAAGGTGGTGTACACCCTGGACAAGTAGCCACCTCATCGCTGGGCCAACACAGATAGACAGACAACATTCACACTCACATTCACACATGGCGGTATTGCTCTGTTGGTTGAGTGGCCGTGCCAGCAACTTGAGGGTTCCAGGTTCGATCCCCGCTTCCTCTATCCTAGTCACTGCTGTTGTGTCCTTGGGCAAGACACTTCACCCACCTGCTACCAGTGCCACCCACACTGGTTTAAGTGTAACTTAGATATTGGGTTTCATTATGTAAAAGCGCTTTGAGTCACTAGAGAAAAGTGCTATATAAATACAATTCACTTCACTTCACACTAGGACCAATTTTTAGTGTTGCCGATCAACCTACACCCAGGTGCATGTCTTTGGAGGTGGGAGGAAGCCGGAGTACCCGGAGGGAACCAACGCAGTCACGTGGAGAACATGCAAACTCCACACAGAAAGATCCCGAGCGCAGGATCGAACCCAGGGCCTTCGTATTGTGAGCCAGACGCACTACCCCCTGTCGCGCCGTGCTGCCTGGTTAAGATTTAGTTAGGTCTAAATTAAGATTTGTATCAGGTCTCGGGTCAGATTTATGCCATGGTTGTGTTAGGATTACAGACAAGTGAGCATGAAACAATGATAACATACGTAAGATTAAGTATAGCATAAACGTTAAAGGCCTACTGAAACCCACTACTACCCACAACGCAGTCTGATAGTTTATATATCAATGATGAAATATTATCATTGCAACACATGCCAATATGGCCTTTTTAGTTTACTAAAGTGCAATTTTAAATTTCCTGGGAGTTTCGTCTTGGAAACGTTGTGTAATGTTGACGTGTACGCAAGACGTCACATGTTTTTAGGCAGTATGAGTGCTACGCACACACACAGCTAAAAGTGGTCTGCTTTAACGGCATAATTATACAGTATTTTGGACATGTGTGTTGCTGAATCTTTTGCAATTTTTTTAATTAATATTGAAGAAGTCACAGTAGAAAGATGGAGTTGGGAAGCTTTAGCCTTTAGCCACACAAACACATGGTGATTCCTTGTTTAAAGTTTCCGGAGGTGAAAATTGACTATGGATCACAGCGGTCAAGCGAACATAAATCCAGACCAAATGTCAACCAGCAGGTTTCGGTGAGAAAATTGTGGTTAAAAAGTCAATTCTTACCGGAGAAAAGATGAGCTTGTGCCGTCCATAGCTGCCGTCGACTCCCCTGAGACACTGCGCGTCAAGACACCCGTGGAGACACCCTTCCGACTATCAGGTACTATAAAACTCACTAAAACACTAGCAACACAATAGAAAGTTAATGGATTTCCCAGAATTATCCTAGTAAATGTGTTTAAAAACATCGGAATCCGTCCCAATGCAATCGCGTTTTTTTTGTTTTTTTTCTATTCCGTCGCTATCAATATCCTTAAACACAAATCTTTCATCCTCGCTCAAATTAATGGGGAAATTGTCGTTTTCTCGGTCCGAATAGCACTTTTTGTTGGAGGGTCCCATTAAAAACAATGTTAATATGTGAGGAGCCCCCACACTTGTGACGTCATCGTCTGCGACTTCCGGTAAAGGCAGGGCTTTTCTCTTAACACCGACAGTTGCGAACTTTATCGTGGATGTTCTCTACTAAATCCTTTCAGCAAAAATATGGTAATATCGCGAAATGATCAAGTATGACACATAGAATGGACCTGCTATCCCCGTTTAAATAATACAATCTCATTTCAGTAGGCCTTTACATGTGATTTCGGCTTCAGGTTAAGATTAGGTTTTGGGTTCAGATTACAGTTAAGCGGGTATGGGTTATGTGTGGGTTAGGATTAGGTTTAGTTTTGGGATTGGAACAAGAGTTTGGGTTCACGTTAAGATAATGGCAAAGGTAAAGGTTTGGGTTAGGGTAAAGAATATTGGTTTGTAGTAAAGGTTGAGATCAGGGTTAGGATTGAATTTGATTGGAAGTAAAGCATGCAGGCATGAAAGTGAAACTACATGAATGTGTCAAGTGAGCGTTTGACTGACAGCTAATGTATGCGACCACCTCTCCAACAGAAGAACAAAGAATGCTGCAGTGTTGCATCATTCATGTTCGCCTGTTCTAGTCCCACTGAGGCAGTGTGCTCTTCTCCTGCTTGCATTTGATCTCACTTTGTGCAGCTACCGCTCCGCCCGGGCTAAATTTATCGGGGAACCTCTGTGGACTCATAATGGCTTATTTTCTGTTTTCAATATGTTGCTGCCGCTTATAAATAAATCAGACAATCGGAGCAAAGCGGCCTGCTTCTTAGTCATCCCTCACGTTGTAGAGCATATGTGTCAAACTCAAGACCCGGCGGGCAGACGTGGCCCACCGCGTTATTTAATGTGGTCCGCGATGTCATTAATATGGCCTGCCACATTGTTTGGTGTGGTTTGTCACATCATTTAAAGCGGTCCTTACTTTCATTTAGAGAGGCCAGCCACATCCTTTACTGGTATTTGTCACCTCATAAATGTGGCCTGTCATGTCAATGTGTTCCGTCACCTCAATAAATTTGGTCCGTCCGGTCATTTAATGTGGCTGCTATGTCATTCAATGTGGTCTGCCACTTCATTTATGTGTCCCGCCATGTCATTTAATGTGGTCCGTGATCTCATTCCTTTGGCTGCCATGTCCTTCAATATGGTCCGTCCCATCATTTAAAGTAGCCAGTCACTTCATTTAAAGTGGCCTGTCGCCTTAGTATTGTGGCTTGTCATGTCATTCAAAGTTATCCGTCACAACATTTAAAGTAGCCAGTCACATCACTTAATGTCACCTTATTGATGTGGCCTGCAATGTCATTCAACGTGATCCGTCACATCATTCAAAGTAGCCATCCACCTAATTTAATGAGGTCTGTCACCTTATTAAAGTATCCATCCACGTCATTTAAAGTAGTCCATCACCTTTTTAATGTGGCCTGCCATGTCATTCAACGTGAGCTGTCACATTATTTAAACTGGCCTGTTATATAATTTAATGTGGTCCGTGAGCTCATTCGATTGGCTGCCATGTCATTCAATGTGGTCCGTCCCGTCATTTAAAGTAGCCATTTACGTCATTTAATGTGGTCTGTCACCTTATTAAGTACCTTGACATGTCATTCAACGTGTTCTGTCACATCATTTTCAAAGTAGCCATCCACCCCATTTTATGTGGTCTGTCACCTTAATTAAGTACCCAGCCACATCATTTAAAGTGGTCCGTCACCTTATTAATGTGGCCTCCCATTTCATCCAACGTGATTCGTCACATAATTTAAAGTAGCCATCCACATCATTTAACAAGGTCCGTCACTTTATTATTGTGGCCTGTCATGCCATTCAGCGTGATACGTCACATCATTTAATTTGGCCCGCCATGTCATTTAAGGTGGTCCGTCACCTTATGGCCTGCTATATTATCCAACGTGATCCGTCACATAATTTAATTTAAGGTGGTCTGCGATCTCATTCATTTGGCTACCATGTCATTCAATGTGGTCCGTCCCATCATTTAAAGTAGCCCTCCACGTCAGTTAAGGTGGTCTGTCACCTTATTATTGTGGCCTGTTATGTCATTCGACGTGATCCGTCACATCATTTTTAAAGTAGCCATCCACCTCATTTAATGTGGTCCGTCACCGTATTAATGTGGCCTACCATGTCATTCAACGTGATCCGTCACATCATTTTTAAAGTAGCCATCCACCTCATTTAATGTGGTCCGTCACCGTATTAATGTGGCCTACCATGTCATTCAACGTGATCCGACACATCATTTTTAAAGTAGCCATCCACCTCATTTAATGTGGTCTGTCACCTTATTAATGTGGTCTGTCACCTTATTTAATGTGGTCTGTCACCTTATTAACGTGGATTGTCACCTTATTAATGTGGCCTGTCATTCAACGTGATCCGTCACATCATTTTTAAAGTAGCCATCCACCTCATTTAACGTGGTCCATCACCGTATTAAATTGGCCTTCCATGTCATTCAACGTGATCCGTCACATCATAGCCATGCACATCATTTAACGTGGTCCGTCACTTTATTAATGTGGCCTGCCATGTCGTTCAACGTGATCCGTCACATCATTTAAAGTAGCCATGCACATCATTTTAGTGGTCCGTCACTTTATTAACGTGGTCTGCCATGTTGTTCAACGTGATCCATCACATCATTTAAAGTAGCCATGCACATCGTTTAACGTGGTCCGTCACTTTATTAACGTGGTCTGCCATGTTGTTCAACGTGATCCATCACATCATTTAAGTAGCCATCCACGTCAATTAAAGTGGTCCGTCACTTTATTAATGTGGCCTCCCATTTCATTCAATGTGATTTGTCACATCATTTAAAGTAGCCATCTGCATCATTTAACAAGGTCTGTCACTTTACTATAGTGGCCTGCCATATCGCTCAACGTGATCCATCATATCATTTAACGTAGCCATCCACGCCATTTAATGTGGTCCGTCACTTTATTAAAGTAGCCACCCACGTCAATTAATGTGGTCCGTCACCTTATAAACGTGGCCTCCCATTTCATTCAACACAATTCGTCACATAATTTAATGTGGCCATCCACGTCATTTAATGTGGCCTGTCACCTTATTAATTTGGCCCGCCATGTCATTCAACGTGATCCGTCACATCATTTAAAGTGGCCCAACATGTCAATTAACGTGGTCTGTCACCTTATTCATTTGGCTGTAATGTCATTCGATGTGGTCCGTCATTTAAATTAGCCCTCCACGTCATTTAAAGTGGTCCGCCACCTTATTAAAGTGGCCTGTCATGTCATTCAACGTGATATGTCACCTCATTTAAATTGGCCCGCCATGTCATTTAAGGTGGTCCGTCACGTAATTTATCGCGGTCTGGCACATCTTTTAACTATGTCCGACACATCGACTAATGTGGCCCTTTGAGGGCAGCCATAATTGCGATGCGGCCCTCAATAAAAACAAGTTTGACACTCCTGTTGTAGACAAAGAATCTGCTGCGAGCTTCCAAAATGATTGTAGATGAAAGAAGATTATGTGGCATTTAATGATATGTTTAAGAGGTGAGAGATGTATGGTTATCAGTCTACTTCTATTTTCCGGTCAACATGTTGCTGATGCTGCCACAGGCCAAAAGCAGTCCTGGCACTCTCAGTGGGCCTCACCACATCCACACTGGTGTCTGCCAGGCAGAGGAACATCTGCGTGGAGCGTGAACTAGCGGCGTGTGAGCTTCAAGCGCAGCCGGCAGAACACAAACACGCAAGACAAGAGCTCATTACTAAAATAAACTCTCGTATTCCGCCAAACTCAGCTTTTCTTCTCCTCGTGTCGGCGTCTTGTTTGCGCACCCTTGGAGATAAAAGTCGGGAGTGACTGCACTTTCCTAACGCAACTTCATTTAGCGACAGAAAGACTCCGACAAGTTGAGCTTTGATCACACGCGAGATGAAGAGCTGTAAGGGAAGTGTGTTGTTCGTGTGGTCTACGGATCAATAAAAAGTGTTGGTTTTTACAACTTGGTTCTGTCTGTCTGCTTACAGCATTGTGTAAAAATATGCTGCTCTGAGGTCAGATCAGGAATTGATCTCCACTTTTAAACATATTAGTCCATCTGTTCTTGCTCCTACCGCCATGAACAAGGAACCTGGCGCCCCACAACGTTGTGTTTTGATCAGCAGAATGAGCGTCACGTAGTGTGTATAGCATTAGCAATGCCCAGAAGGACTTTCCATCAAGAGCCTCCTGTGGTTCTGTTCGCTCTGTGGACGACTGCTTCAAGATCACACAGCATGGATGAGGGAAGCTCCATCTTGACGCTGATGAATTCTTAATGGGTTTCAGGACCTTGGAGAGTCCCACACCCACACACCCACACGCCGCATGCATGTCTGCTGGCCTACTAACACTGCAGACACACAAATATTCTAAACAAACATCTGCTTTCTGTCATTTTAATACATCATTTTTTATGTAGATTTTAACTTGCATGTTTTATGTTTTAACTACCGTATGATTTTTTTTCGGATGATGTTTTTAAATGTCTTGTATATCCTGATGTTTTTGGATGTTTTTCAGAGGTATCCTTCGTGTTTTTGAGATATTTTCTACGTATGTCCTGGGTCTGCAAAATATGTTTCCTGACATGTTATCTAAATTAATCGATGATGGATGGTTGTTTTTAAATGTAATTTACATGTTACATCGGGGGCGTCACTAGACCTAATACTGTACTGGGGCACACCTGGGGAACAAATATATTCAGCAGTTATTTACCATAAATAACATAAATAGTTTTTTAAAATAATCAATCATATCAGATTGTGATGTTGTCTAGATCTTTAATTAACAACAGTATCCCACCCTTCCTTGTGACAAAAAAGTCACCTGACAAAAATCATTCTGTAAGAAACTGACAGGTTTTTTGTTTTCCAATAAACTGTTCTTTTTTTTCCCCTCATATGATAGGTTTTGTATTTCGTTATTCAAAATCAAATGATTCAGAGGCAAAAAAACAAAAAAAAACATGATTGGGACATCATTCATTGATAGTCAACTCACCTACGCTCTTGCTCATCAACTTTCATGTCATTTTTCTGGTGACAAAACAAGATTATTTTAGTCAAAAACAAATTGAATAACAAAACAAGTCTACCGTGCTATTTGTCTGTGGAATAAACTTGAATGATTTAAAAAATTTGGCTCACGACTTGATGATAGGGAAAAAACGTTTTTCTTCCTGATAATAGACCATTCGAGAACCACAGCACTATCCATAGGCTGTGTTTATCAACTCACACACGCTTACTCTAAATCATCATTGATGCAGAGGTCCTGAGCAGAACCAGCAGACCATAACCAACATTATGTTTCATGCTCACTGCAAATTCCCCCGACAGCTCGTACAGTAGACTGACCATACGTCCTTGTGGAAGAGGATTGTGACCAGCGCACTATTGGAGTAAAGGTCAGCGACCCCGTCTGGGCTGTTGGAGACAACGCACCCTCAGACGGGGGCGTGGCTTGTGCTGACTGAGAGACACAGCTGTCAGATGATTAGTTTGCGCAGGTGGTACGTGTTAAACTAATCATCTGTTGTCTTTACCAGTAAGCGGCCGGGTGCAAGGAATGAGGTCGGACCTGAGAGACTGAAAAGTCGAAACATACCTGTTTGTTACAAAGAATATTCTTAAAACTCCTGTCAAACCCGAGCAACTGGCTTCCAGTGAGTCTATGTAAGTAGAAAAAGCTTACATTTGGCGCCCAACTTGAAAAAAAAAAAAAAAAAAAAAGAACAATGTCGACACCAAGCCCGATAGAAGCATTGGGGCAGCTGTTGGCAGAAGTATCCATGGCCAATCACCGACAGATGGAAGCAATGCAGGGACTAATTACACAGCAAAACCAAATCCCGCGAGGCCTGACGGAGAGGTCCGGAGTGGGGGCACCCGCGGCAGCGAGGCCATCATTGGCGGCTGTGGGGATGCACAGAATGGCGGAGACAGAAGATCCGCAAACATACATGGACATGTTCGAGGCCATGGCGGGAGCATGCGCGTGTTCTGAGGAGGAATGGGCAGTGCGGCTGCTGCCGCTGCTGGCGGGTGAGGCGCAGCGAGCGGGACTCAGCTTACCACCAGACGGGACGGGAAGATCCAAGGAAGATCACAGGCGCCGGTTCCGGGCAATGCTACTCGACCCGGAGGAGCGGCCTTTCGCCCTGGGCCAGCAACTCAGGGATGCGGCAACCAGATGGCTGCAACTCGGGCAAATCCAGGAAGTAATGGAACAGATTATTCTGGAGCAGTTCATGGAAGCGATCTCGGCACGCACCTCAGCGTGGGTCGGCGGTGGCACTAGCGGAGGAAGACCTGGCGGTGCACCAAGAGAAAAAAAAGGAGGAAAAGACAGCGGGGGCGGTGGAGCGCCTAGTTCCAGTGCCGCGCAGGATGCGCGGCCCGCCAGCCGATGGAACCTAGCAGTAGCCGAAGTTTAAAAATACTCAAACAGTTTTTTCTCCTCCTCAGAACCCGGCCGCTACAGACGCTGTGTCTCCCCGGCAAACGGCTCCTCGAATGCCTGGGCAGGTGTGCTGGAGGTGTGGACGGCTTGGACACCTGCAGCGGGAATGTCCTAGCATGGAGGTGGGACAGGTGATCCGGGTCGTCAGCCCTGCGGCGCCCTCCCCCGGGCCAGGAGGGACGTATTATGTACCGGTAAGGATAGAAGGGAGTACACAACTGGCGATGGTGGATTCGGGTTGCGAGCAGTCCATGATCCACCAGAACCTGGTGCGACCTGGTGCATTGAGAATGGGTACACGGGTGTAGGTTAAATGTGTGCATGGGGATATTCACGAGTACATTTCAGAAACTCTTGGACCGGGTACTGCCTCCCCACGCCGCATATGCTGCCGCCTATCTGGATGATGTCATTCCCAAGGGGAACAACTGGGCGGAGCATATGCAGAGGGTGGGTGCGGTACTCAAGTGTGAGGCGGGTACAGTCTCTGGGGAACCACTTGGGGGAAGGTCAGGTGCGGCCTCAGACAAAACCGCGGCAGTTGCGGCCTGCCCGACCCCGAAGACGAAAAAGGAGGTGAGGCAGTTTTTTGGGGCTGGTGGGCTACTACCGGAGGTTCGTTCCCGGGTTTGCGGACCTGACCAGCCCACTAACTAACCTCACCCAAAAAGGTGCTCCAGATCTGGTCCAATGGATGGAGCAATGCCAGTGGGCGGTCGGTGCCCTCTGGTACTACCTGCTGGGACACCCGTTCAGCTTCTGCTCGGACCACAAGCCTCTCCAGTGGCTCTACCGCATGAAAGATGCCAACGCGCAGATCACCCGTTGGTATCTCACTTTACAACCCTACCATTTCATAGTGATCCATAGGCCGGGTGCATAGATGGCCGTGGCGGACTTTCTCTCCCGCTCTCATGCGGGGCGGAGAGTAGGCGCGGCTGGACAATGTTCCGGCCTAAGTCTGGCGGTGGAGGTATGTGGAAGAGGAATGTGATCAGAGCACTGTTGAAGTAAAGGTCAGCGTCCCTGTCTGGGCTGCTGGAGACAGCGCACCCTCAGACGGGGGCGTGGCATGTATTGACTGAGAGAGTATTGCACTGTTATTGTTTTGCATCCCCCGTCAACCTAGTACCCCCCGACCTCCACCTCAACCCCGAATGAGTCACATCAAATATTCCACTTTGAAAAATATTTTTGGTGGAAGATTTTGCATATTTTGTGTGTTTGCCATAAAAATACATAGTTTTGTTTGACAAAAAAGGGCGGAAAACAAACAAACAAACAAACAAACAAACAAACAAAAAAAAACATAAAAAACTAAAGCATTTTGAAATGAGGAATAGATCTGAAGTGGATGTAGACTCCAGAGATTTAAGCGTTGAACATAAAATGTATGTATGCCGTGGCACACCATTATCATCATTTCATGACCCAAGCAAAACACTTTTTACACTTTTATACTGAAATAAATACACCTACATCTTATTAAATAAAAACAAAGAAAAAACTACCACCAACGGTAAAGTTTGGATCTATGAAGAAAGAAGAAAGTGAATGAATGTTTATAACTGAATACATTTGCACATGCAAACAATTTTGTCTTCTTGTTTTAATTATTTCTTTTAATGAATGAAGGAACACAATATATAATGTGAGATACAACAGGACAATGCATACGTTTATCATTTGTTTGCAAAACGCTTGCAAAAAAGTGGCACCCCAAAAATTTACAGTAGGACCCCATTTTTATGACTTGATGGGGTCCATGTGACCTCATTTGGAAAATTCCTTGCGCCAAAAAAAATGCTTTATTTCAATAAATATATTATTTAAAAAGCAAGTTCAAGTATCATTGGCAAATTTCCACCTATTCCCGGCCTTGGCACGCATATATGTGTCCTCTTTTTGGGATTTCACAATATGGTCAGCCTATCGTACAGTAAATGAATATGCTTGTCTTGATACAAGGAATAACGTTAGCTAACTTAGCATTAACTTAAGACAAGACTTCTGTTGCCTGGCTAGATAAGACTTCACTTACTGAATAACTTCCTGATATCCATCTAGGGGTTACAGCTCAAGTCAAATCAAAATCGAATTAAATTAATCATCAAGTTGTTGTCAGCTAATGTTACCACCTCACACAGTGATTCTCACCGCCTGCTTCTCTCTCTCTCTCTCTCTCTCTCTCTCTCTCTCGCTCTCTCTCTCGCTCTCTCTCTCTCTCACTTGCTCTCTTTCTCTCGCTCTCTCGACTTTAGTTGATAAGGACGTAGTACAAACCCGCTTTCCATATGAGTTGGGAAACTGTGTTAGATGTATATATAAACGGAATACAATGATTTGCAAATCATTTTCAACCCATATTCAGTTGAATATGCTACAAAGACAACATATTTGATGTTCAAACTGATAAACTTTTTTTTTTTTGCAAATAATCATTAACTTTAGAATTGGATGCCGGCAACATGTGACAAAGAAGTTGGAAAAGGTGGCAATAAATATTGATAAAGTTGAGGAATGCTCATCAAACACTTATTTGGAACATCCCACAGGTGTTCAGGCTAATTGGGAACAGGTGGGTGCCATGATTGAGTATAAAAACAGCTTCCCAAAATCCTCAGTCTTTGACAAGAAAGGAAGGGGCGTGATACACCCCTTTGTCCACAACTGCGTGAGCAAATAGTCAAACAGTTTAAGAACAACGTTTCTCAAAGTGCCATTGTAAGAAATTTAGGGATTTCAACATCTACGGTCCATAATATCATCAAAAGGTTCAGACAATCTGGAGAAATCACTCCACGTAAGCGGCATGGCCAGAAACCAACATTGAATGACCGTGACCTTCAATCCCTCAGATGGCACTGTATCAAAAACCGACATCAATCTGGACAAAGCGAAAGCCATTTATCAACAACATCCAGAAACGCCGCCGGCTTCTCTGGGCCCGAGATCATCTAAGATGGACTCATGCAAAGTGGAAAAGTGTTCTGTGGTCTGACAAGTGCACATTTCAAATTGTTTTTTGAAATATTTGACATCGTGTCATCCCGACCAAAGGGGAAGTGAACCATCTAGACTATTATCGACGCAAAGTCTAAAAGCCACATCTGTGATGGTATGGGGGTGCATTAGTGCCCAAGGCATGGTTTACTTACACATCTGTGAAGGCACCATTAATGCTGAAAGGTACATACAGGTTTTGGAACAACATATGCTGCCATCCAAGCGCCGTCTTTTTCATGGACGCCCCTGCTTTTTTTAGCAAGACAATACCAAGCCACATTCAGCACGTGTTACAACAGCGTGGCTTCGTAAAAAAAAAAAAAAAATGCGGGTACTTTCTTGGCCCGCCAGCAGTCAAGAGCTGTCTCCCATCGAAAATGTGTGGCGCATTATGAAGCGTAAAATACGACAGCGGAGACCCCGGATAGTTGAACGATTGAAGCTCTACATAAAACAAGAATGATAAAGAATTCCACTTTCAAAGCTTCAAAGATTAGTTTCCTTAGTTCCCAAACGCTCATTGAGTGTTGTTAAAAGAAAAGGTGATGTAACACAATGGTGAACATGCCTTTTCCCAACTACTTTGGCACTGTCGAAGTAATTAGTTGTTGACGAACCCCAAGATGCAGAGACGTAGGCAGGCATAGAATATGAAAACATGATTTAATTAAAACTAAACAAGAAATAAACAAAAAGCACGCACGTGGGCGGAATAACAAACTAAGGGAGGTAGCACTGGAAGCTAGAAAACAAAAAGGAACTTTAGCATGGAATCTAGTGGATAGCAAACAGAAAAACTGGAAATAACTAATGGCTAACAAGAACAGCTTACCCCTACGACGACCAGGACAAAATGTAGCATGTCAGGTAGAAGCTGTAACAAAACGACACGACAGGTAGCACGACAAGAGCGACATGTGGCAACGACAATACAAATGACAATACAATTCAATGATCCAGCAACGGACACAAGACAAAGCAGGTACAAATAGGAGCGGGCTGATTGGTGACCGGTGTGACCAGGTGCCAATCAGCCGCAGCTGAGAGGGAACATAGCACTCAGGGAATAAGACAGGAAGCTGACAAAATAAGAGCACTTGACAGGAACTAAGGACTGGGATTACTAAACACACAGGGAGAAACTAAAACACAAACAAACTGTCAGTGGCAAGCCTGACAGGCACGTTTTGCAGCCATGAATTTTAAGTTAATTATTATTTGCAAAAAAAAAAAATAAAGTTTATGAGTTTGAACATCAAATAACTTGTATTTGTAGTGCATCCAATTGAATATGGGTGGAAAAGGATTTGCAAATCAATGTATTTTGTTTATATTTACATCTAACACAATTTCCCAACACAATTGTTGTATAAGCTGAAGTTGCTACACGTGAATAAATGACCATATCAATGAGCCATGTGCGCATTGTTTATGTGGAGTGACTACGGTCGCAATCAATTACCATACTAAGTAGTATGTGCACTGTAGTCTGTGCTATGTAGACTTAAAACTCTGAAGTGATTTTTTGTTTTTTATTTGTGAAATTTTTACTTGGGCACTGCAGATCAATACTAGGGTACATGCCCCAGTGAAATCTCTCTAGCGATGCGACTGTTTTACACGTGTATTTTCTGGATCAAAAACACATGTTTTGGGGATACTGAATGACTGGTGTATGGACAGTATGTATATGTTTTGCAGATATTTTTTTTCAAATGCTACTGTTTAAAGATATTTTCTGAATACAACAGACATTCCAAATGTCACCTAGGTTATGCAGATATTTTCTGGATCGTAAACACATATCTAGATGTTGTCTGTGTGTTTTTTTTTTCCAAATCTCGCTGGATCGGTTCACAGCCGAGTGTGAAGCGCCAGGGATGAGATTAAGCATTTCCAAGCCAGAGTCCATGGTTATGGCACGGAAAAGGGTGGAGTTCCATCTCCGGGTTGGTGAAGAGATCTTGCCCCAAGTTGAGGAGTTCAAGTACCTCAGAGTCTTGTTCACAGAGAGGAGGAGAGTGGATTGTGAGATCGACAGGCGGATCAGTGCAGCGTCTTCAGTAATGTGATCCGTTGTGGTAGAGAAGGAGCTGAGCCGAAAGGCAAAGTTCTCAATTTACCGGTCGATCTACATTCCCATCTTTACCTATGGTCATGAGCTTTGGCTTATGACCGAAAGGACAAGATCACGTGGCCGAAATTAGTTACCTCCGTCGGGTGGTGGGGCTCTCCCTTAGAGATAGCGTGAGAAGTTCAGAGGAGCTCATAGTAAAGACACTGCTCATCCACATGGAGAGGAGCCATATGGGGTGGTTCAGGCATCTTGTCAGGATGCCACCCAAACGCCTTCCTGGGGAGAAGTTTAGGGCATGTGTGACTGGTAAGACCCAGGACACGTTGGGAAGAGTATGTCTCCCGTCTGGTCTGGGAACGCCTCGTGACCCCCCCGGGAGGAGCTGGACAAAGTAGCTGGGGAGAGGGAAGTCTGGGCTTCGCTGCTTAGGCTGCTGTCCCCGTGACCCGACCTCGGATAATCGGAAGAAAATGGATGGATGGATAGATGGATGGATGGATGGATGGATTGTCCTTTCAAGGTTATCCAGAAGATTTCTAGATGTTTTCATCAACATTTTGGGGATTTTATGTAGCTGTTTTCTGAGATGTCATACAGATATGTTTTGGATCTTATTCATTTTTTTCTGAGCTGTTATTAGGATATATTCTGGGTGGTTTTTAAGGTAGATATTATTTGGATGTTACAGACATTTTTCACATTTTATTGAATCAGGATGTTTTTTGACACAGGTGTTTTTAAATGTTATATGGATATTTTGGGATTTTATACAGATATGTTTTGTGAACATCGTGTCTATGCTGATGTTTTTGGTTGTTATCCAGAAGTTTCCTGAATGTTGTTGAAATGGTATCTGGGTATTTTCTGGGATGTCATCCAGATATTTGAAGAACTTTGACAGATTTTTTTCTGAGATGTCATCTGTATATTTTCCCAAAAATATCAATATATTCTTTATAGATTGTATTCGCATGTTACATGGATGTTTTTTTTAAATGTTTTCTGGATGCTTTACCATATGTTTTTGGCCATACTAATGAAATGTAATACAGATATTTTCTAGATCGTAATAAATGTTATGCAGATCTGAATGTTTTATGTGTGGTTTTAAGATGATCTAAAAAAATGTGTGTTTGGATCTTACCTGCATGCTTTCTGAGCGCTATAATGCTCATTTCTACATTTTATTCAACGGTCTTTAAATATCCATCCATCCATTTTCTATCGCTTATTCCCTTCGGGGTCGCTGTATTTCCAGATGCTGTTGTGTTCACAGCGGGGTGGATGTGTAATGTTGATGTTACGAAGCTGCTATCTACATTTAATGTCCTGCATATTTTCTGTATACAATACACATTCTAAACATGTGTTAGTCATTGGGATGTTTTCTGGATTTGATCTTAATTACACGGGTACTTTTCCAGATGTTAGCCTCATGTTTTCTGGGTCTAATATCCATGCTATCTAGATGTTTTTCAAGGTAATCTTGATGTTATCTCGATATTAGGGCTGCACCAAACGATTACTTCTTGAATTGATTGATGTATTGATTATTTTTTTGATTGATCAATTAAACTGTAGATTACATTTTTAAGGATTGTTTTTTATAGTGGTGCAATGCACTTTTCAACTGAATCCACAAATAATTTTCCAGTCTGTAGAAATGTCAAAATCATTATCGCCCAGTTGGGGTTTTTCCAATTCTATCCTGATGTTTTTTAAATGTTATATAAAAGATGTTCATTTTTTTTTCTTATCTAGATGTTATAAAATATATTTACTGAAGTTCTGTACGTATCTGTGTGCTGTAGAGCTAGCGCACTGGGATGCCTGTCACATTTGTAACAAATGTGGGTATAATGTGGAGACTGGGTCCAGCGGAGCCTCAGGACGTGGTTGTGTTGTCTTCATAAAGTCATGTGATATTCAGTTAGGACGTGTCTCGAGTGATTGTGCAAGAAAATCAATAGGGTCAGGAAGGCTGGAAGCGATCATAAATTGGTGCCAGGAGTCCATGACGTATCCGCAGGACCCCACAACATCCGCGGAGACGGCGCCTGGCAGCATCGGCAGCGAGATCATTAAACGCCAATTACAACCCAATTGGTTGCTGATGACATCATCAAGAGGAGCCTGCCTGTCGGGGGCCGTTGCCTGGCGGTCCCCATGGAGACGTTGCCAGGGTGACACCACCAGGACAACCAAATAAGAAACAAAGCCATTTAAAAGTGCGCCTGTGTGCACACATGCTAATAAAAACGTCAATAATGGAAGATGGATGGAGGATTATTGACACGGATCCACCAACTTTGAGAGGGAAACCTGTGAGACACACTGAAGCGACTTACAGGGCTTTGTCCTCTCACAAAGACAAATGGAGTGTGACATTGTAGCACTGAGACAGCTAAACCCCCTTTTGAGCTTTCCGATGGCTTAAAATGATCATTTTCACGAAGTGTGTTCTCTTCTTTGACCAAACTTTGAAAGCTTACTCTCTACTTCTGGCAGATGAGGGACAGTAGAGGTTGCAGTACCCCCTCACAACCAGCCCAGGTTGATGTTTTGGGGTCTTTCAAATATCCATCCATCCATTTCGTACCACTTGTCCCTTTCAGGGTCGCGGGGGGTGCTGGAGCCTATCTCAGCTGCATTTGGGCAGAAGGAGGGGTACAACCTAGACAAGTCGCCACCTCATCACAGGGCCAACACAGATAGACAGACAACATTCACACTCACATTCACACACTAGGGCCAATTTAGTGTTGCCAATCAACCTATTCCCAGGTGCATGTCTTTGGAGGTGGGAGGAAGCCGGAGTACCCGGAGGGAACCCACGCAGTCACGGGGAGAACATGCAAACTCCACACAGATAGATTCTGGGCGCAGGATCAAACTCAAGACCTTCGTATTGTGTGTCACACGCATTAAATGCCTACTGAAACCCACTACTACCGACCACTCAGTCTGATAGTTTATATATCAATGATGAAATATTAACATTGCAACACATGCCAATACGGCCTTTTTAGTTTACTAAATTGCAATTTTAAATTTCCCGCGAGTTTCTTGTTGAAAACGTCGCGGAATGATGACGCGTACGCGCGACGTCACTGACTGTCAGGAAATATTAGCTCAGCACCAGTTACGGCTAAAAGTCGTCTGCTTTAACCGCATAATTATACAGTATTTTGGACATCTGTGTTGCTGAATCTTTTGCAATTTGTTCATTTAAAAATGGAGACTATAAAGAACAATGCTGTTGGTGGAAAGCGGATTGCAGCTGTCTTTAGCACCGAGACACACCCGATGTTTCTTCGTCTGTTGTGAAGCGGAGCGGTCAAGCGAACATGTTTTCTCTACTTCAACCAGCATGTTTTTGAATGGGGAAATTGTGATATATATCTTGCCGGAGAAATCATTGGGTTATCCGTAGTCCTGCAGCAGCGGCAGCTGTGAGCTTGGCTCCTCGGCTTCTCTCTGAGACACTTCGTGTTCACCGCAGCCATCCGACCTCGAGGTATGTCTTTACAAACTTTTACAATCTTTAATATCTCACTAAAACACTATTAAAACAATAAGCAGATAAGGGATCTTCCAGAATTATACTATTAAATGTGTCTAATTACATCTGAAACGCTCACACTGCCGCCGCCCGGAGCCGTCGCTTTTTTTTCTTTTTTTTTTCCTAGTCCTTCATTATCAATATCCTAATTCACAAATTTTTCATCCTCACTCAAATTAATGCAGAAATTGTCGCTTTCTCCGTCCGAATTGCTCTTACTGCTGGTGGCTCCCATTAAAAACAATGTAAATATGTGTGGATCCCTGCAACTCGTGACGTCACGTGCACATACTTCCGGTAAAGGCAGGGCTTTTTTATTAGCGACCTAAAGTTGCGAACTTTATCGTGGATGTTCTCTACTAAATCCTTTCAGCAAAAATATGGCAATATCGCAAAATGATCAAGTATGACAGATAGAATGGACCTGCTATTCCCGTTTAAATAAGAAAATCTCATTTCAGTAGGCCTTTAACCCCTGTACCACCGTGCTGCTCAGCTTTCAAATATGTATTTTATATTTAATACGGAGCATGGATTCAATTGTGTATGCAAATTAAACTTGTCTTTGTTCATGTTCCTGTCAGTCTTCACAGTGCGTTTCATTTATACTGCAGAGTTGCAATTTCGGAGTTACTAGTGGTAAGTTTCAACTGGAACACTTTTCCTATTCGGGAAAGTCAAATAGTCCTCACCAAATGGCCTCTCTAAATATGAAAACAATAATAGAAGCTTTAGTAATATATATTATTAGTACTTCTGACCACTTTTTGTCACACTAAATCAGCCATATACGATGTATTGTTGGATGTTTACATATGGTTATGTTACTGTACCATATATGTTTTTTGTCCAGGAATGAATAAATGAATTATATTTAAAACACGCTTTTAACCCACACATTCAGGCTAGGTGGTGGTAAGCGACTATAGATTCATACCAGTGTGGGTGGCACCGAGATCAAGGTGCATAAAATGACTAAAATGGCGGGAGCTGGAATCGAACCAGGAACCTCCAAATTAGCTCGCTGAAAACATTATTTAGAAGTGATTTTTTTTTTTTTAATCAGAGATAATTTATCATTAATGATACCACTGACTTGGACAGAGAAATGTTCTTTTCTTTAAATGAAATAAAAACAACAGAAGAACACAAATCTTGTTTTCTCTGTCATTGTTCTTTGGCAGTCACTCATTTTTAGCGTCAGTGACGTCCCTCAGCGCCTCTAATTGGAATGTGGGCCGGGTTATTTGCATGATAGCGCTTCAATCCGATAAAGGTCAAACGACCCCATTCTGGAGCAGGAAGCTGAAAAAGGTTGGCATTACAGTGTGTGTGTGTGTGTGTGTGTGTGCGTGCGTGTGTGTGCGTGTGTGTGTGTGTGTGTGGGTGTGTGTGTGTGTGTAAGTGTGTGTGTGTAAGTGTGCGTGCGTGCGTGCGTGCGTGTTTGTGTTTGTGTGTACTTCACCTTAGGAGAAAGTCTGCTACAACCCCCAGTGAAGAAATGATGGAATCATCAGACTTGGAAGATGTTCATTCAGTCATTTAATTATGCAGAAAAAAAAAGAAGATAACAGACATGACATAAAACTGTAGTCAGTTCTAACGGCAACTTTCTGGCTTTAAGAAACATTCAAGAAATAAATCGTGGTAGTCAATAACAGACACATTTTTAGATCAAGGTGAGTGAAAACATTATGGAATCACTTAATTCCGAGGAAAAAATTATGAAATCATGAAAAACAAACAACAAAAAACACTTCAACTCACCACTAGTACTTTGTTGCACCACCTCTGGCTTTTATAACAGCTTGCAGTCTCTGAAGCATGGACTAAACGAGTGACAAACCGAACTCTTCATCAATCTTGCTCTAACTTTCCCTGATTGCTGTTGTCAGATCAGCTTTGCAGCTTGGAGTCTTGACACACACCATTTTTTAAATTTCCATAACAGATTTTTAGTTGGTTCGAGATCCAGACTATTTACTGGCCATGGCATTGACATTATGTATCTTTCTTTAAGGAAAGTTTTTACAGTTTTTGCTTTATGGCAAGATGAATTATCATTTTGAAAAATGATGTCATGAATCCCAAGCGTCCATTCGATTGACGGAATAAAAAGGGTCCAGAATGTTTATGTAAATGTCTGCTTTTAACGAAGATGTGATGACAGCCATCTCCCCAGTGCCATTACATGCAGCCTATATTATCATGACTGTTTTATAGTGTATAATAATTTGCATGCTTTCTTCAGGCAGTCGTCTTCATAAATCTCACTGGAACGACACCTAACAAAAGTTCCAGCATCATCACCTAGCCCGTGGGTCTGCCACCTGTGGCTCTTTAGCGCCGCCTTGTGGCTCCCTGGATCTTTTTCAAAAATGCATATATGTTTTTCGTATTGTTTCTGTGGGAGGAGCACATGACACAAACCTCCCTAATTGTTAGAAATCCCACAGTTTATATTAAACATGATTCTCTGATGAGAGTATTTGGCAAGCGCCGTTTTATCCTACTAATTTTGGCGGTCTTGAACACACCGCAGTTTAATAATTTTCTTTAAGGATGCCAGAGAAAGACATATTTTTTGCCACCTCTTCTTTGTCTCATTTTGTCCACCAAACGTTTTATGATGTGCGTGAAAGCACAAAAGTGAACTTAGTTGATGTTATTGACTTGTTGGAGTGCTTTTCAAACATATTTGGTCAGTGCATGACTGCATGCTAATCCATGCTAACATGCTATTTAGACTAACTGTATGTACATATTGCATCATTATGTCTCATTTGGAGGTATATTTGAGCTCATTTAATTTCCTATGTCATCTGTGTATTTAATTTATATTTGCATGTCTCATGATACATTATCTGTATGTCATATTGGCTGCATGTCTGATAGTGGTTTGTGTGCCGTTATAGACTACAGCAAGCGTTACCAAGGTTGCAAAGATTGTTATAAATCCATTAGAAGAAGACAACCTGCCGTTTACTTTAAACCGGACACACATCTATATCTTAAGCCATTCTCAAACAGTAATTCAGAGGGGTTATCACACCCTCTGAGAAGTTTTACTAATGGTTTCTAATGTAAAAATGTGTATAATAAATATTACATTTCTACATTTTTGTCAACAAAGATTTGTGTCAGCCTGCAGAACATAGTCATTTTGATAGTAGGCTAATATAGCTAATATTTCCATCATATGTTGACTTTATTATATCATTTATATAAGGCTTTTAAGTTTTTTGCGGCCCCGGACAGATTTTTTATTTTTTTGGTATTTTTGGTCAAAAAAAAAAAAAAAAATGGCCGCAGTTCCATGATCGACTTTGTAGTTGTGTCATCGGATTTGCGGCCTCAAGTTTTGGACACTCGGGTTAAGAGAGGGGCAGAGCTTTCTACTGATCACCACCTGGTAGTGAGTTGGCTGCGATGGTGGGGGAGGATGCTGGACACACCTGGCAGGCCCAAACATATTGTGAAGGTCTGCTGGGAACGTCTGGCAGAGTCTCCTGTCAGAGAGAGTTTCAATTCCCACCTCTGGAAGAACTTTGAACATGTCACGAGGGAGGTGCTGGACATTGAGTCCGAGTGGACCATGTTCCACACCTCTATTGTCGACGCGGCCGATTGGAGCTGTGGCCGCATGGTAGTTGGTGCCTGTCGGGGCGGTAATCCTAGAACCCGTTGGTGGACACCAGTGGTGAGGGATGCCGTCAAGCTGAAGAAGGAGTCCTATCGGGTTCTTTTGGCTCATAGGACTCCGGAGGCAGTGGACAGGTACCGACGGGCCAAGCGGTGTGCAGCTTCAGCGGTCGCGGAAGTAAAAACTCGGACATGGGAGGAGTTCGGGGAAGCCATGGAAAACGATTTCCGGACGGCTTCGAAGCGATTCTGGACCACCATCCGCCGCCTGAGGAAGGGGAAGCAGTACACTGTCAACACCGTGTATGGTGCGGATGGTGATCTGCTGACCTCAACTGCGGATGTTGTGGATAGGTGGAAAGAATACTTCGAAGACCTCCTCAATCCCACCAACATGTCTTTTTATGAATAAGCAGTGCCTGGGGAATCTGTGGTGGACTCTCCTATTTCTGGGGCTGAGGTTGCTGAGGTAGTTAAAAAGCTCCTCGGTGGCAAGGCCCCAGGGGTGGATGAGATCCACCTGGAGTTCCTTAAGGCTCTGGATACTGTGGGGCTGTCTTGGTTGACAAGACTGTAGCATCGCGTGGACATCGGGGCGGTACCTCTGGATTGGCAGACCGGGGTGGTGGGCCCTCTCTTTAAGAAGGGGGACCGTAGGGTGTGTTCCAACTATCGTGGGATCACACTCCTCAGCCTTCCCGTTAAGGTTTATTCAGGTGTACTGGGGAGGAGGCTACGCCGGATAGTCGAACCTCGGATTCAGGAGGAGCAGTGTGGTTTTCGTCCTGGTCGTGGAACTGTGGACCATCTCTATACTCTCGGCAGGGTTCTTGAGGGTGCATGGGAGTTTGCCCAACCAGTATACATGTGCTTTGTGGACTTGGAGAAGGCATTCGACCGTGTCCCTCGGGAAGTCCTGTGGGGAGTGCTCAGAGAGTATGGGGTATCGGACTGTCTTATTGTGGCGGTCCGCTCCCTGTACGATCAGTGTCAGAGCTTGGTCCGGACACGTTTCCAGTGAGGGTTGGACTCCGCCAAGGCTGCCCTTTGTCACCGATTCTGTTCATAACTTTTATAGAAATAATTTCTAGGCGCAGTCACGGCGTTGAGGGGTTCCGGTTTGGTGGCCGCGGGATTAGGTCTCTGCTTTTTGCAGATGATGTGGTCCTGATGGCTTCATCTGGCCGGGATCTTCAGCTCTCACTGGATCGGTTCGCAGTCGAGTGTGAAGTGACCGGAATGAGAATCAGCACCTCCAAGTCTGAGTCCATGGTTGTCTCCTGGAAAAGGGTGGAGTGCCATCTCCGGGTTGGGGAGGAGACCCTTCCCCAAGTGGAGGAGTTCAAGTACCTCGTAGTCTTGTTCACGAGTGAGGGAAGAGTGGATGGTGAGATCGACGGGCGGATCGGTGCGGCGTCTTCAGTAAACATAGCGTTATCAGTAGCCAGAGAAGTCTGTTCAGTGCTAGACTGCTTCATCCCAAGTGCAGGACTAATAGACTCAAAAACTCCTTTGTCCCACACGCAATTAGACTGTACAACTCCTCTCTGGGGCGGGGGGAAGGGGATACTAGGATGACAGGGGATGCAAAACAATAACAGTGCAATACGTTTTCATAACATGGTCACTACTGCCTACTTTGTCTTGTTATATTCTTATTTTACTGTTATATTTTTAGTCCCATTGTTGCTTTTTAGTTTTTATTCTTACTGTAATATTTCTCTATTTTGTTTCCATTTAAACCCCCATTATGTACTTTTTACTTTTATTTAAATTGATCTCAACTCTGTACACTGCTGCTGGAATTTTAATTTTCCTGAAGGAACTCTCCTGAAGGAATCAATAAAGTACTAACTATCTATCTATCTATCTATCTATGCGGACGTTGTACCGATTTGTTGTGGTGAAGAAGGAGCTGAGCCGGAAGGCAAAGCTCTCAATTTACTAGTCGATCTACGTTCCCATCCTCAACTATGGTCATGAGCTTTAAGTCATGACCGAAAGGATAAGATCACGCGTACAAGCGGAACTCAAAGTAAAGCCGCTGCTCCTCCACATCGAGAGGAGCCAGATGAGGTGGTTTGGGCATCTGCTCAGGATGCCACCCAAACGCCTCCCGAGGGAGGTGTTTAGGGCACGTCCAACCGGTAGGAGGCAACGGGGAAGACCCAGGACACGTTGGGAAGACTACGTCTCCCGGCTGCCCTGGGAACGCCTCGGGATCCCCCTGGAAGAGCTAGACGAAGTGGTTGGGGAGAGGGAAGTCTGGGCTTCCCTGCTTAGACTGCTGCCCCCGCGACCCGACCTCGGATAAGCGAAGAAGATGGTTGGATGGATGGATGGTCCAATATGGCTCTTTCAACGTTTTGGGTTGCTGACCCCTGACCTAGCCCAAGGCAGATTTGTGTTTTTTTTCACTGAACCTGACTTCCATCCAGTCATCCATAGTGCACAATTGCTTTCTTCAACCAAGTCCTTCTCAAATAGTTGGGCAGAGCAATGCCAATGTGACCTCTGGGAAACATCCATTCATATATTTTCTACCGCTTGTCCCATTTGGGGTCGCTGGAGCCTATCTCAGCTGCATTCGGGCGAAAGGCGGTGTACACCCTGGACAAGTCGCCACTTTGTCACAGGGCACCTCTGGGAACATGTTTTTTTTTTTTTTTTTGCCGCACTAAAACATGACGAAAAGTATGTATTTCCTGGCTTTGCTGTATGCCGAAGAAGGCACAAGACAAGAGATGACCCACATCAAAATGAAAGTGAAAGATAAAATGAGGTGGGGAAAACGCTGCAACCCCGAGTTCTCTCAACTCTGACACCGAAGAATTCCACCCCAGCTCGCAGGAGGAGGACGACAAGTTACAGGCACTCTTTTGTCGAATTGGTGAACACAACCCCCTGTGTAAATATTTCAAGTTTTGATGTGAACACCTGCGGCTTATAGACGTCTGCGGCCAAGAGATGAACAAAATAAAAATTTTACAAAAAAATAAGTGGGTGCGATTTAGATAAGTTCAACTTGCTTGTCACAAAATCCTTAAAACAAAAATGCATTATTTTTTTCAAAAAATGTGTATGTTTTTAGTACTGGTTTGGGCACCATTTCAGAAATAACAATGTGTACTAGTGTTGGTAAAAAATGTAAACAATAGCCATCCCTCGTGGTAATGGTGAGGGTCCTACATCCGACTCGCTCCCAAAAAGGTTCTTGTTCTCTGCTGTGGAGTCATTTTGGATTCAATCCACATGACGAGAGTCTGAGGTACATTGTAAGTGTGTTTCGTTATTTTTGCATAATCTCAAGGCAATACAACAAATCTTTTGATGTCACCACAAAGTACAGAAGGATAAAACCGTACAAAAAAAAAAAACAACATCAATAGTTGCAATCCTGTACAGTATGACACTATACCCAACAAACTCTAGTAGATGCAAGGAGATCAAAATATGTGTGTTCTCTTTTTGTTGCGCTCAACAGCAATAATATCAATAAGCAAAGTTCCTGCTGCTTACTCTGCTAGATCAGTGGTTCTCAACCTTTTTTCAGTGATGTACCCCCTGTGAGCATTTTTTTTTAATTCAAGTACCCCCTAATAAGAGCAAGGCATTTTTGGTTGAAAAAAAGAGATAAAGCAGTAAAATACAGCACTACTTCATCAGTTTCTGATGTATTAAATTGTATAACAGTGCAAAATATTGCTCATTTGTAGTGGTCTTTCTTGAACTATTTGGGGAAAAAAGGATATAAAAATAACTAAAAACCTGTTGAAAAATAAACAAGTGATTCAATTATAAATAAAGATTTCTACACGTAGAAGTAATCATCAACTTAAAGTGCCCTCTTCGGGGATTGTAATAGAGATCCATCTGGATTCATCAACTTAATTCTAAACATTTCTTTACAAAAAAAGAAATCTTTAACATCAATATTTATGAAAAAATCTAGCTGTCAACACTGAATATTGCATTGTTGCAGGTCTTTTCACAGTTTATGAACGTACATTCATATTTCATTGAAGTATTATTCTGTACATATATAATTATAAAAGATTTTTGCATTGTTGCTATTTTTAGAATTTTTTTTTTAAATCTCACGTACCCCTTGGCATACCTTCAAGTACCCCCAGGGGTACGCGTACCCCCATTTGAGAACCACTGTGCTACACTAACCATTTGAACGTTTTTTTGTTTTTTTTATCAGCTCAATCAACATTTCCAGAAATAAATGAATGCCAGAGAATTGTGATCTGAATTCTGATTAAAATAATTGTGATTGACATTTTCACTTGCTAACGCGACAAACAATAATAAAGGTTGTGCTCTGCAGAGGTGGAGAGTAATGCGCTACATTTACTCAAGTTACATTTACTTAAGTCACTTTTTGGATTAATTGTACTTGTCAGAGTAACTTTGATGTAACTTTTACTTGAGTATTTTTCAGAAGAAAAAACGCTATTTTTACTTTGTAAAATTGACTTTTATTATTGTTACATCTATATTTGTCATAATGATTGATTAAGCTTGTATTCTTATGCTGCAGGCCCGGTCACATGACTCTGTTTTACCAATCCATCGTAAGCAGTAGTGATGTTTGATTCCATCTCACCAATCAAACAAGCACATAGTACAGCTATAGGAAACTTAAATAGGTCGATATTTTTAAAATATATGATAAAATGCAGACCTATTTACTGGTTTAATCATAAAGTTCCCAAAGAAGACACTTCTGGTAAACAGAAACCTCCTAAAACAGTTGACTATAAAGTGATCTTTTTGTAAGAAATAACCACAAGTATACTTTAGACCCATAGTTGGTAGAGTAACCGTGCCAGCAACTTGCAGGTTCCAGGTTCAATCCCAGCTTCCGCCATCCTAGTCACTGTCGTTGTCTCCTTGGGCAAGACACTTTACCCACCTGCTCCCAGTGCCGCCCACACTGGTTTAAATGTAACTTAGATATTGGGTTTCACTATGTATATGTGCTTTGAGTCACTAGAGAAAAGCTCTATATAAATATAATACACTTCACTACTTAACTTGTAGATTTGTAGCTTTAAAGTTACTAGCGCTAGCTTATTAGCATGTAGCATTATCTTCTTCTACTGTATATGCATATAGCATAGCTAAACCAATTGAAATGACCACAATTTCCCCCTTGTGTACGAGAAGCACACTGCGTATAGCCAGCACTCACATTAGAGCAGGTGTCGGGAAAATTTTTGGCTGAGAGAGCCATGAAAGCCAAATATTTTCAAATGTATTTCCATGAGAGCCATATTATATTTTTTTACACTGAATACAACCAAATGCGTGCATTTTTAAGTAAGACCAACATTTTTAGAGTATAATAAGTCTCTTATTGTTTTTAATAACATTGTTATACTGAAGCGAACCAATAAAAAATAAAATACGTCATTTATTAATGTGACTTCTTGAACAGGTGCGGTAAAAAATGGATGGATGGATTAAAAGCATGCGAATGTTTTATATTTTCAACGTTATTTTTAACACTGTGATTACCAGCGGAATTATTCATTACTTATCGTTTTAAGCAATGTCAGCTAAGATTTTTCTGATAGCCAAATGCAGTCATCAAAAGAGCCACATCTGGCTCTAGAGCCATAGGTTCCCTACCCCAGCATTAGAGCCTGTGTGTCAAAGTCAAGGCCCGCGGGCCAGTTCCAGCCTGCGAATGAATTATCTATAGCTCCTGGGATGATATTTGATTAGTATGAGGACCGACCCACAGGCCACAGCCGCCTGCTGCTGTTTTGTACACACCAATAAACCATCAGCGTTGGCCCTACGAATTTTAAAAATGGCCTTCAAGTTATAAAATTGGGGTCCCACAGTCAATTTTCCGGGTTCCACTTTTTTGTAATCGTTTTGAAAACAAATGATAGATGTATGCATTGTCCTGTTAAATCTCACATTCTGTAATGTGTTTTGGAAAAAGGTTGTCATAAACATTACGTCATTCATTAAAAATAATAATACAAAAGAAAAATGTGTATGCATGTAAATATATTCACTTATAAACATTCATTCTCTTTCTTTTTTCCTTCATGGATCTAATTACCGCTGCTGGTGTTTTTTTCAATATTTTTATTGTAATATTTTCAGAATGTGTTTGTTCTATTTTTGGCCAAAGTAAGACAAAGAAGACAATCTGAAGTTGTCTTTATTTTTCAGTTTTAATGCCGTGATTTTATTTGTTCAGCCAGCGTGTGCAGTTTGACACCCCTGCATTAGAGATAAGATCATGGGAACTAGAACTTCACATGTAGGTGTGAAAATAGAAGACACTGAAATATTTGACAAATCACACTAATTTAGTACATATAAAAGTACTCACTGTAAAAAGGGACATGATATCAGACAAGGCAGCAAAAAAAAATATATATTCAATAATAACTTTTAAAGTAGTAAAAATATCCATCCATCCATCCATTTTCTACCGCTTATTCCCTTTCGGGGTCGCGGGGGGCGCTGGCGCCTATCCCAGCTACAATCGGGCGGAAGGCGGGGTACACCCTGGACAAGTCGCCACCTCATCGCTGGGCCAACACAGATAGACAGACAACATTCACACTCACATTCACACACTAGGGCCCATTTAGTGTTGCCAATCAACCTATCCCCAGGTGCATGTCTTTGGAGGTGGGAGGAAGCCGGAGTACCCGGAGGGAACCCACGCATTCACGGGGAGAACATGCAAACTCCACACAGAAAGATCCCGAGCCTGGATTGGAACCCAGGACTGCAGGACCTTCGTATTGTGAGGCAGACGCACTAACCCCTCTGCCACCGTGAAGCCGTAGTAAAAATAACATTTATATAAAGTGTTGTCATTTGTGTCAGTAAAATGTTCACATTTCAGCTTACAGGAATTCTACTTCTAACCAGAGAAAATATGTTGAAGTAAATTGTACAAACCCCATTTCCATATGAGTTGGGAAATTGTGTTAGATAAAAATATAAACGGAATACAATGATTTGCAAATCATTTTCAACCCATATTCAGTTGAATATGCTGCAAAGACAACATATTTGATTTTAAATCTGATAAAAAAAAATGTTTTTTTTCAAATAATCATTAACTTTAGAATTTTGGGAAGGTGGCAATAAATACTGATAAAGTTGAGGAATGCTCATCAAACACTTATTTGGAATCTCCCACAGGTGTGCAGGTTAATTGGGAACAGGTGGGTGCCATGATTGGGTATAAAAACAGCTTCCATCAAATGCTCAGTCATTCACAAACAAGGATGGGGCGAGGGTCACCAATTTGTAAGCAAATAGTCAAACAGTTTTAGAACAACATTTCTCAACGAAATTTAGGGATTTTACCATCTACGGTCCCTAAAATCATCAAAAGGTTCAGAGAATCTGGAGAAATCACTTCACGTAAGCGATGATATTACGGACTTTTGATCCCTCAGGCGGTACTGCTTCAAAAACCGACATCAGTGTGTAAAGAATATCACCACATGGGCTCAGGAACACTTCATAAAACCACTGTCAGTGACTACAGTTGGTTGCTACATCTGAAGGTGCAAGTTAAAACTCTACAATGCAAAGCGAAAGCCATTTATCAACAACACAAAGGAACGCCGCCAGCTTCGCTGGGCCCGAGCTCATCTAAGATGGACTGATGCAACGTGGAAAGGTGTTCTGGGGTCTGACGAGTCCACATTTCAAATTATATTCGGAAACTGTGGACATGGTGTTCTCCGGAACAAAGAGGAAAATAACCATCCGGATTGTTACAGGCGCAAAGTTCAAAAGCCAGCATCTGTGATGGTATGGAGGTGCATTAGTGTCCAAGGCATGGGTAACTTACACATCTGTGAAGGCACCATTAATTCTGAATGGTCCATACAGGTTTTGGAGTAACATATGTTGTCGTCCAAGCAACGTTATCATGGACGCCCCTGCTTATTTCAGCAAAACAATGCCAAGCCACGTGAAAAGGAGAAAATCACCAATGTTAAAGTTGGTGTCAGACATTTTTATTAAATGATTTTAGTTGCCGTCTGAACAAAACGTTCACCGATCTACTCAGTACTTGTTTTCATTTTTTAGAAAGGTGTGACTACCTTCCTAACTTCCAAATATTTCTCTCGGTCAGCAAGAACTCTATTTGTAGTTGTAGCACTCAGTTTGTGGCGCTTCAGCATCCGTCTACTCACTCTTCCCTAACGATCTTGGCCCGTTGGACTTTGTTGTTTGGCCAACTCAAGTTGAAATAAAGAAAGTTAGTTGGCACTTCTGAACACAGCTGACTTTTGATTGGGCTTCTTTTGATGTAATGACCTCAGTTTGTTTGTTCTTATACACATGGACATCTGCGCTTTGTTTTTGTTGGGAAAATACAACAAAAAATGGCAAATTTGGGATTTATTTTTGGGAATGAGAATTAAATAGTCCAGAAAAAAGTCGGGATTTAACAATCATCGTTCTATTTGTTATTACAAATGCAGATTGGCCTGTAGGAAACATTAAATGCGATGTTGTTGTATCCTGTGTTTATACATAAAAACATATGGATCCATGATCAATTGATCTTTCTCGGGTTTTATTCTCTGGAGGCCAGTCCACTGTCTTGTTTTGAAACACCGTTAGTTTTTGGATTACAAAATATCTCTCTCTCTAGGTCGTCCCCAGACGAGCCTTCCATCGGTGCTTCTAGTCATCCCGATTCTCCATACATTTGGCCAGTTCTTTGGTACTCTGAGCTCCTGCATCCTGCAAATATAATTCAAATAAACCAATGGCTCTTTTAATATCAATTTATGAAACAAAAATTCAATGACCAAAAGATAGACTGACCGGTTCTCAGGGGATATTTTTTGATTAATTTTGACTTTAATCTAAATTAGTTTTGGGACGCAAACTATGCGGCTCGTCTCTGTGGGATATACTTCATATTTCCTTCCATCTCAAATATTGTTCTTCTCCTTAATTTTGAAATTATGTATTTTTGGTAAATAAACGGGTTATACTAATATAGCGCTTTTCTACCTTCAAGGTACTCAAAGTGCTTTAACCCTATTTCCACATTCACCCATTCACACAAACATTTACACACTGATGGCGGGAGCTGCCCATCAGGAGCAAGGGTGAAGTGTCTCTCTTGCTCAAGCATCATGAATATGATGGCAGAAGCTGAGGTTCGAACCAGGAAACCCTACGATAGCTGGCTCGGCCGCTATACCAACCAAACTACACTGACTTTCTTTTAGCTTTATGATTGGCCTATAGCG